>NC_079442.1:12743032-12875532 GCF_903798145.1 Danio aesculapii
CCCTCAACCCGATAGTGAAAACGAAAGGGACCGTTAGTAAAGTGAGGACCGGGGGGTGTCGCGGTTGAAATTGAAGACCAGGGGGGTATTTGCGGATATAACTGAGGACGTGGGTGGTGAGGGAGGTGTCGCGGACGCCGCCCTCTCTATTCTGCCGCCCTAGGTTGCCTCTATGGACGCGCCGGCCCTGTGTGTGTGTGTGTGTGTGTGTGTGTGTGTGCATGTGTGTGTGTGCGTGTGTGTGTGTGTGTGTGTGTGTGTGTGTGTGTGTGTGAAAAGAGCAGGTAGACCGTGACGGGCTAGGAGATCTCCTCGCCACTTCTTGTAGTTTTTGCTCAATAAAATAGTTAGTCGTCTGTATTTTCTAGTCCATCGTCTGTATTTACATTCACCCACTGGCAGCCAAAATCCACTATGGAGCATGTATGCACTGTGACTACTTTCATTTTTTGCTCTTCTAAAAACAGGACTTTTTTTTTTTTAAGCATAATCCACACACAAAGCGGTCATTATAATACAATGTTGTGTTAAAACAGTAACCTGGAACAACAGAAAATGAAGCTCAAATCTAAATTTGAGCACAAATGTATGCTATGATTGAACTCTTTCTAAAAGATTTAAAGAATTCAGCTCCAATAAGTGTAATGTTAATACATCAAATTTATTTTAATACATCAGATGTAAGGGAGAGCAGGGTAAGTTGCCACGATTTTCATATTGTATAACTTTTACTTAGCACTTTATTAGGTACACCTGTCCAACTGCTCGTTAACACAAAGTTCTAATCAGCCAATCACATAGCAGCAACTCAATGTATTTAGGCATGTAGACATGGTCAAGACGATCTGCGGCAGTTCAAACCGAGCCTCAGAATGGGGAAGAAAACTGCTGATCTACTGGGATTTTCACACACAACCATCTCTAAATTTTACCGAGAATGGTCAGAAAAAGAGAAAATATCCAGTAAGCGACAGTTCTGCGGGCGCAAATGCCTTGTTGATGCCAGAGGTCGAAGGAGAATGGCCAGACTGGTTTTAGCTGATAGAAACAGTAACTCAAATAACCACTCATTACAACCAAGGTATGCAAAAGAGCATCTCTGAACGCATAACACCTCGACCCTTGAGGCGAATGGGCTACAGCAACAGAAGACCACACCGGGTGCCACTTCTGTCAGCTAAGAACAGGAAACTGAGGCTACAATTCTGACAGGCTCACCAAAATTGGACAATAGAAGATTGGAAACGTGTTGCCTGGTCTGATGAGTCTCGATTTCTGCTCTGACATTTGGATGGTAGGGCCAGAATTTGGCGTCAACAACATAAAAGCATGAATCCATCCTGCGATGTATCAACAGATTAGGTTGTTGTTGTTGTTGTTGTAATAGTGTCGGGGATATTTTCTTGGCACACTTTGGGCTCATTAATATCAATTGAGCATTGTGTCCACAGACTACCTGAGTATTGTTGCTGACCATGTACATCCCTTTATGACCACAGTGTATCCATCTTCTGATGGCT
This sequence comes from Danio aesculapii, assembly GCF_903798145.1. Classification (NCBI taxonomy): domain Eukaryota; kingdom Metazoa; phylum Chordata; class Actinopteri; order Cypriniformes; family Danionidae; genus Danio; species Danio aesculapii. The sequence continues at coordinate 12,744,553 of NC_079442.1, forward strand.
ACTTCCAGCAGGATAACACGCCATGTCATAAAGCACGAATCATCTCAGACAGGTTTCTTGAACATGACAATGAGTTCACTGTTCTCAAAAGGCCTCCACAGTCATCAGATCTCATTCTAATAGAGCACCTTTAGGATGTGGTGGAACTGGAGATTCGCATCATGGATGTGCAGCCGACAAATCTGCAGCAACTGCGTGATGCTATTATGTCAATATGGATCAAAATCTCTGAAGAATATTTTCAGTACCTTGTGAATCTATGCCATGAAAAATTAAAGCAGTTCTAAAGGCAAAAGGGGGTCCAACCCGGAACAAGTAAGGTGTACCTAATAAAGTGGCCGCTGAGTGTACATCACAGCATAATAAATGACATAGCAAATTAATTCAATTCAATTCAATTCACCTTTATTTGTATAGCGCTTATACAATGTAGATTGTGTCAAAGCAGCTTCACATAAAAGGTCATAGTAAATAGGAACAGTGTAGTTCAGTTTGAAGTGTTTAAGTTCAGTTCAAATGAAAGAAGGAAGTCTTGGTTACATATTTTGTATTCATTATATTTTCATATCTTATCTCATTATGGAGTTGTTGACTGTTGAATGGAGAATGCGCACTTGTGACATTTTGCCCCATCGGCAGGTACAGTAAGTTGTCACACTAGATTATCTGTAAATAAGAACTTAACTACTTAATTGTGATTATTGAAAATTTGAAAATAAAATATACACATTTAAATACATATTAACTAACAATACAACTTTACTTTGAACTTTAAACTCAAATGTTCTCTGGTCTGAACATAAATCCTTGATAACTGAATGGAATGCTCTAGATAACACACATACCATTCATTTAACCTTCAAACAAATTGACACCCTGTGTCTGATTAATCAGACTCATCTTTAGAGTCACAATTTTGGCACATATAAATTCCCGGGCCTGAGGCACATGCATCATGGGCCCATTTGTTGCATTTTACACATTTTACCCAGGCCTTCTTGGAATGAAAATGGCTCCACACAGACAAGGCAGAAGTGCTCTTCATCATATGATGATGACTTGTGTATGATTTTTAGTTTATGTTGTTGGCATGGGTGTCTGACTTTCAATTTCTTCTCTGGTAATCTTTTGACAACACAGAGTCAGAGGATCCATATAGGCCAGTAAATAAGAAAAATGTGCTAACCTCGCATAAGAGCAATCTTGACCACATGTGAACAGGAGGTTGACTATAGAAGAAGAGTCACAGAAAGGGGCTATTTGATTTTTGAGATCTAAACTAGCACCTCTAGTGTTGGGGTGATGAACAGTGTGATGATTTACCCATGTGACAACTTACCCGCTCTCCCCTACAGTATAATTTTTATGATAGTATTATGACAATTCTGTGAACCAAAGAGGATGCAGAGAGTCTCTTGTGGTAAGAAGCATCACAGGAATGAACATTAACAGAACTGTTCTTTTTTTTTGGTGTGTCATGGAATAGTTTGACTGCAGGGCAGCGTCTTCAGGCACTAAAATGTTAAAATTAATTGTCAAAGGAATTGACAATGTCAGTTTAAGATAATGGTCCCATTTTGATATGATTTAGTATATTTATATATATATATATTTTTTTAACCAAAGGGCCCAGTTACTCCCAGTACTCTGCTTGCATAGGTCTCAAACTCAATTCCTGGAGGATCACAGCTCTGCACAGTTTTGCTCCAACCTTGATCCAAACACAGCTGATCCAAATAATAAATGTGTTCATGACTCTTTTGAACACCTCGATTATTTGGATCAGCTGTGTTTGATAGGGTTGGAGCAAAACTTTGCAGAGCTGTGATCCTCCAGGAATTGAGTTTGAGACCTATGGAGGGTGTGAAGTGCACAGTTCATCCACTAATTCTGAAACGATGTCCTCCCCAATGACACAATTCTACTTCTGTAAACTTCTACAAAACAACTTGTTGGATGTCAGGAGCAGAAGCTGTGCATATGAAATTGAGCTCTTCCACCAGCTTGTCAATGCATTTACTTGAAACGATGTAAATACTCCCTTTCCAACTTTAATAGATGTAAACCTATTGATCTGATTTCTTCTGAAGAATCTACACAATGATTTTGTTCGGTGTTTACACAAATTGTTTCACTGTTATCAAACAGTTGCATCTAGCAAAGTTGAATGTTTCCCATTTGCAGCTAGTTTAAATTCGCCATTTTTAGGTTCCGGTGGCACTGCACATGCGGCGACACGCAGCTACATGTGTCGGCATGCTTGTTTGTCTGTAGCAAATCTCCCTTCTTTTACACCAAATATTTTTAAAAAACAAAAACGTGAGCAAATAACTGAGCAATATCTTTCTTCAAGAATACTCAAGTGGAGAATTGAATGGAGAAAATAGGAGTAATCATTTTATGGGCCCTGATTCACCTGGGTATGTGTGTTTTTGAAAGACCTTGTGACTCGGCAAGGATTCACTATTCCCTGGAGTTTCTTTTACAATGGTACAAACCAAATAACGTTAAGCAAACTGGGGAATTATATTTTAACTCGGGACATTTTTCACCTTTTAAGAAAAGAGGAAATGGCTTCGGACAAAATGAATCAACATTTAAAGTTCAGAAAAAAGGACGGAAGGGAGGCATTTCTCAAATGTATTTGAGAAAACTTTTGCTCTTGAGTTGGGATAGGGGTAGGGTTATGGACAAGTTTGGTGGTATGGGTAGGTTTAAGGGTGGGTTAAGGTGTAAGGGATGGTCAACAGTGTATTTACAAATGTTATTACAAATGTTAATTTTAGATGTAATTACATACAGGTACTTAATCAAGCATACGTACACAGTAAATACATGTATTTACACAATAAGTACATTGTAACAAATTATTAATTTCTGTGTAAGTACATGTTAGTTAAGGCCACTTAATATAAAGTGGGACCAAAAAACTTAAACCTCTTTTAAATCCTTCTTCCTACAATTATATTGGCAAATGTGCAGTCTTTACAGAAAAAAACGAATAAGCTTCAAGCTTTAATGAAGTTCCAGCATGATTTTAGGAATGTCTGTTTGCTGGCGATCACAGTAGACTTGGCTGTCCGAGGAGGACTCAGATTCCAGGTTAAGGCTGGATTACTTTGGAGCGCCTGTTTGCATGGACCGAGATGCAAGTGAAACCGGTAAAACTAAAGGAGGTGGGGTGTCTGTATGTTATGAGTTTTAAACAGAGTAAAATTAGGAAGACACCAGGGCCGGATAAGATAGGAGGTAAATTGCTTAAGGAATGTGCTGAGCAGTTAGGACCGATATTTTTTAAATTTTTAGTTTTATCCCTTCAACAACAAAAGCTATATGCAATGTGGAAGAGTGTTACGGTACAGTTCGATACCTACAGTGCTTCAAAATCATAGAACAGGAAGAGCTAGATAAAATTATAAATAGTTCTAAACCAGCTACGTGTATGTTGGATTCAATTCCAACAAAGTTACTGAAAGAATTGCTATCTGTTATAGGAGAACCTCTTCTTAACGTTATCAACTCTTCTTTATCTTTAGGCCATCTTCAAAATCCTTACAAGTTAGCTGTTATTAAGCCTGTTATTACGAAACCACAACTGGATCCCAGCAACTGAGCTAATTATAGGCCTATTTCAAATGTTCCGTTTATGTCTAAAATGCTAGAAAAAGTTTCTGCTCAATTATGCTCCTTTCTGCAGACGAACAATGTTTTTGAAGTGTTTCAGAGCTCATCACAGTACAGAAACTGCATTAGTGAAAATAACCAACGATTTACTCTTAGCTGCTGACCAAGGGTGCATCTCGCTATTACTTTTACTCGATCTTAGTGTGGCATTTGACACCATTGACCACGGTATCCTCATAAATCGCTTAAAGTCTACAGGTGTCCAGGGACAGGCTCTACAATGGTTTAAGTCATACTTAGCTGACCGTTACCAGTTTGTGAATATTAATGGACAGCCTTCACAAGTCAGCCCAGTAAATTACGGGGTGCCTCAAGGATCAGTTTTAGGCCCTTTGCTGTTTACAATATACATGCTACCCCTGGGAGACATTATTAGAAGACATGGGATCAGCTTTCACTGCTATGCAGAAGATACTCAATTATATATTTCAACTAAACCTGACGAGATGTCTAAACTGTCCAAGCTAACTGAGTGTATTAAAGATGTTAAAGACTGGATGACCAACAATTATCTTCTCTTAAACTCAGACAAAACAGAATTATTACTTATTGGGCCTAAATCCTGTACACAGCATATCTCACAACTTGACCTTCAATTAGAGGGATACAAAGTTAGCGTTAGCTCTACTATAAAAGATCTGGGTGTCATATTAGACAGCAATTTAACTTTTAAAAATCATATATCCCATGTCACAAAAACTGCTTTCTTTCATCTGAGAAATATCACTAAGTTATGAAGTATGCTATCCATCTCAGATGCAGAAAAGCTAGTCCATGCTTTTATGACTTCTAGGCTGGACTACTGTAATGCACTGTTTGCTGGTTGCCCAGCATCCTCTATTAACAAACTTCAATTAGTACAAAATGCAGCTGCCAGAGTTCTTACCAGGTCTAGAAAATTTGATCTCATCACCCCAATATTATCCTCCTTACACTGGCTGCCTGTTAAGTTTCGTATTGGACAATTAAAATATTGCTTCTTAAATATAAAGCTTTAAATAATCTGGCTCCTGTTTATCTAACCAACCTTCTGTCTCGCTACAATCCAATTCGCTCTTTAAGATCTCAAAACTCAGGGCTTCTGGTAGTACCTAGAATAGCAAAGTCGAGTAAAGGAGGTTGAGCCTTCTCATTTATAGCTCCTAAACTCTGGAATAGCCTTCCTGATAACGTCCGAGGCTCAGACACACTCTCCCAATTCAAAACTAGATTAAAGACCTATCTGTTTAGTAAAGCATGCACTCAATGCACCACTTAGCGGGCTTCCACACAGGTTTCTGCACCTTGTTTATATACACTATGAACAGCAGCTACGCTAATTATTCTCTTTATTCTCCATTTCCACCTGGGGATCCTCTTCCCTAGGCCCTCAGACTATGCAGAGTCACTGATTCGATCCAAGACCAACGATAAGATGATCCCAAGGTTTCCATATCCTGGACCAGGCCGTATCCTGAGCAGCTACTGTGGTGGTCATGGAGGAGTGGAGAACATGAGACTGATTCCTGTGACACTCCAGGGACAGACGAGTCTTCGCTGAGGCCAGCTTCCAGCCTCCGCCGCTGAGATTGCAACTCTGCACAAGATGTTTGGCCAGCGGAGAAATTAAAATGGTCATGCCCAACTGAGTCTGGTTTCTCTCAAGGTTTTTTTCTTCACTTTCGCTAATTAGTGAAGTTTTTTTCCCTCTCCGCTGTCGCCACTGGCTTGCATGGTTCGGGATCTGTAGAGCTGCGCATTGTTTGATTTGCTCTTCAGTGTTTGGACTCTCAGTAGTGATTTTTAAACCACACTGAACTGAGCTAAACTGAACTGAATTTATCACTAAAAACTGAACTACACTGTTCCTATTTACTTTGACCTTTCATGTGAAGCTGCTTTGACACAATTTACATTGTAAAAGCGCTATACAAATAAAGGTGAATTGAATTGAATTGATACACTTTAATGGCCGTTTCCACTGTCAAAAGGTACTAAAGAGTGAACCGCACGTACCACTTTTTGGGTACCATTTCAAAAGGGTACCTAGCACAACAAAAGTGTACTAAAAGGTGGAGCAAGACACGCAGTTGAATGCTATTGATTTACAGATATGTCACTAGCTTGTCCACAAGACAGGAGAACAAGTAGTTTTTTTACAAGGCCATCTACAGCGTGTGTGGTTTCGCTTTCTTGCGTGTGTTCACCACGAGTCTATATTTGAAATAACAAACATCTTGAGCTGATGATAATAACGTGCGTGCGATTATTGAAGTGCTTCTGACATCCAATCCTTTCAGAAACGGACAAACACGAAAGTGATGTGCAAAAAACAAAGGAGAAGTCGGAAAAAAATTAAGCAAATGATTGCTTCATCAACCTAAAACATGGACAAACTGCCATGTTTAACTATTATCATCATCTTTTTTAATATTATGAACTCAGAATGATGGAATTACTTTCTAACAGAGGTTACATGTGCTGGTGAAGATTACAAATACAGAGGTTTGCACTGACTGTAGGTTATATGTTCCATGTTGTTTTTGAACCCAAATAAGGAGTAGATGTATGTTGTGTGTAGTTTTTCTGTGATTAGTAACATATCGGAGACTGTAAGGGGCTGTATTTGTTCATATATGTTGCATTTATTTATTTTATATAATTGCAGATGTTGCAGTAGGATATTTCACACCACGCCCATCAAAAGAGTACCATTGGTACCCTTCTAGTAATGGAAATGCAAGCCTGATAAAGGTAACCCCTTCCGACCCGTACCGTACCATATCAAACCACTAAGTGGAAACGGGCCATTACTCCACTACTTTTCTTCAACCTGCAGTCACTATTATTTCGTCTTTGGGGACTAGAAAAATCAGTCTGTGATTCCTGTTTAATCAAATCGCACACAGAAGGTAAATCACATCATAATGAACTACCTGAAGACGTGTGATTTATAATGCTGTTTGGAAGCATTAAAAGTGTCCAAGAAGTTGTCTAAAATCTTTACATACATTGACCCAGAGACAGTTTAGATGCATATCGCTGATGAGAAGATGATGGATGTTTACTGTATGATGACCGAAATGGCCTTTAACACCCAGCAGGCATTGCATTTTGTTTGGAAATAAAAATCGGGTCGACATCAGAACCCTACATTAGGGCTGACGTCAATGTGCAATGTCCAACCTAATATTAACCAAATATCAACCTCTAATGATGTTAGAGCTTGACATTGTGTGGATGTTACCAATATCATGGATTTTGGTCACTTTCTAACACTAAAAATCTAAAATCAACCAAATATCAATGTCATTTGACGTCGTAATTGGACATCGAAAAAATATTGTCTTTAGGTGCTGGCTAGACGTTGAATTTTGGTCACCTGACATCACAACCTAAATCTAACCTAATGTTAATGTCTTTTGACATTGTGCCTGCTGGGCAATAACTAAATGCACTACAGAATATTACGTTTACACACATTCATAAATTACATGTAAATGCATGTTTTCACAGCGTAATACTCACTACTCTTGAGTACTTTCAAATGGGCTATTTTTTACTTTGAATAATATTTACAACAGATACTTTTACTCTACTTGCACAGTATATCGAGACATGTAGGTGAAACAAAAAAAAAACACAAAAGCTCATATGAACACATTGATTTTATTATGCCTTAATATGGAATGTGGTTTAAAATAATTTGTAGTGCTTCATGATTATCCATATGGCTGAATTTATCTCTCTAGCAGGGCCATTTAGATTTTTTGTTGGCACCCAAGATGAGACATGCCCACATAAACAAAATTCAAGTAAAGTCACAAAGGGAAGTATTATTGAAAACACTCCAGCCCGCTGCACATATCTATCTTCCAAAGTAGCACTATAAGTGTAAAAAAAAACAAGTATTGTAAATAATGTTGAATTGAATTTTTATTGGACATATTTTAGACAAGCTGCTTTGGTTTCCCCTACAGTCCAAACACATGCGCTACAGGTGAATTGGGTAAGCTAAATTGGCCGTAGTGTATGTGTGTCAAACATGCTGGATAAGTTGGCGGTTCATTTCACTGTGGCGACCCCAGATTAATAAAGGGACTAAAAGAAAATGAATGAATCAATATCAAGAGACTTCCCTCCCCAAAGAAAATGTTGGTCAGTGTTTGCATGGGACTAGTTGAAGTGATTTTCTTCTTTCATTCAGATGATGTCAAACTCTGCTGTTACCTGCTTGATGGATAATAATGTATGGAAAATATGCAGAGGGTCCTCATTACTGCGCCAGTCTTTCAAGTGCCTCAAAACAACAACAAAAAATACACCATACCTGTGTCAATGCACACCTGTCTAGTCAGATTGAGCCTTCCTCATTCTCCAGTATAGGGCAGGGTTAGGTGTGGTGGGTTAGGCAGTGAATTCAGCAGGGAGGGGTGCTTTTTTAAGCACAATACCAGCTTAAGCCTCACTCTAGCATACAGTTAAAGTCAAAATGATTAGTTCATTCATTTTCTTTTCGGCTTAGTCCCTTTATTAATCTGGGGTCGCCACAGCAGAATGAACCACTAATTTATCCAGCACATGTTTTACGCAGCGGATGCCCTTCCAGCTGCAACCCATCTCTGTGAAAAAATCCATACACACACATACACTACAGACAATTTAGCTAACCTACAAACAAAACAAAGGTCAATATTATTAGCCTTCTTAAGTGGTATTTCCCCCAATTGTCTACAGAACAAACCATTGTTGTATAGTGATTTGCCTAATCACCCTAACTTGTCTATATAACCTAGTTAAGCCTTTATATTGAACTTTAGTTCTCAATCCTTTCTCTGAGCCCCCAGCTACGCATTTTTCACAAGTTTCTCTTACTGCTTCAAACGTTTGTTCCATTTGACCATAATTGCCTGGCGAACGCGTGGATGTCCAAAGCAGACCTCAGGGTATTCTGCCACTATTCCATTTTGAAAGTGTTCAATTCAAAGAATAACACGCACAAGATGACTTCTAATTACATTATCACAGCTAAATATCCATTCACACTTCTGTAGTAAATTAAAATGCTACAAACAGTGCTGTAGTGCAAATCTTTTTCAAGTTCAGTTCGTGTGGGTTCTTCCGAGGGCTCCCACAGTCCAAAGACATGCGCTATAGGTGAATTCAATAAGCTAAATTGGCCATAGTGTATGTGTGATTGCAAGTGTATGGATGTTTGCCAGTGTTGGGTTGAGTTTGAAGGGAATCCACTGTGTAAAACATGTTGGATAAGTTGGCGTTTCATTCCACTGTGCGGCCCCTCATTAATTAAGGGACTACGCTGAAAAGAAAGTGAATGAATGAACTTCAAGTTCAGTCAATATCCCATGTGCAGAGGAAGAGCACAGTGAACACCGTGTAGGGAACATGACTATCTCAACAGTTGTCTTGTAACAAGCTATGTAAACGTTTTAAACAAGAGTTAGGCAAAATAAGCAGTGAGAAGGGGCATGAGGACCAGGATTGAGAACCGCTGCACTACACCAGTGTTTCCCAAAATGGAGTGGTCGCTTGGTGATTTCTATAAATCAAATTCATTTTATTATTAATCCATGACCTACAGAAGAAACAAATAGTGGTTAAGTTACATTTAAAAAATCTACATGTAAATAAAAAGCCATCAGCCTTTATTATTATTATTTTTTTTTTCCCTTTGATTGTGACCCCTGGGGTGATTACACCATGTTATGTTGGGTATATAACCACACGTATATTTGACAAGTTTCTAAGACCTATATAATATCAACCTGAGCAATACTTTTTTTTTTTTACCTGTTATCAAATCATATACAACTGGTTAAAAACAAAATGAAAAACTGCCTGAAATGTATTCCGTCAAAATAATTTTTTTGTCATTAAAATTACCTTGTGAGCAAAAAGTTGCACAAATGGCTGATCTCTCATATGTGATACAAAATAAATATCATGAAAAAAAATGTATGACAAAATTAGTGTTTGCTAGATGGTTTAACAAACATCTCAGTTCCAGAATATGTAAGTTTTCTGCCTATGTTTTGATATATCTGGTCTTACAGGGTTAAAGATAGAAACAGCGTCAGATGCAGCAGATTGATTTTATGGCATCAGGTTAGACTTTGTTTAATGTATGTGCGTGCCAAAAAAGGTGTCAAAGGCCATAACTAAATAGGTTTGTATATTTAGAACTACTTCAGGGGATATTGGGGGTCATGAGCAACTGAAATTGTTATTTTGGGGGTCATGGGCTGAAAAGTTTGGGAATCTATGCACTGGGCGCTGCCTAGTTATTTTCTTAGTAACATCACTGCTCTCTACACTTAAGTTAAGGCAATACAAGTCACATTTTAGACCATCTAAATTGCTAGGCTGCAACTTCAGCTTTTAGTTTGAAAAATTACTGTCATTTTCACTCAGCAGTACAAAATTCTGGACACCATTTACACATACAATCTCAACTGTTCTGATGTTAAATTAGTGTAAAAATAGATCTATCAAATGAATCAATTGATTCAGACTCAGTCAAGTATCTTGCTATGCAAATGCACTGAAAAACAGACCAAGGTTTACTGAAAGCATCTAGTGTTCTCTAAAGCAGTTTTCCCAATTCCAGTCTAATCACTGCTCTAAACCAGTGTTTCCCCAACTCTGTTCCTGGAGGCACACCAATAGTTCATATTATGGAGGTCTCCCTTATCAGACCCATTAGCTTCCCCTTTTCTTATATTCCGAGTTGACTTTGGTGTTTGATTAGGGAGAGGATGTGTACTGTTGGTGTGTCTTCAGAAACAGGGTTGGGAAACACTGCTCTAAACAAGTAGAAAGGGAGAGAGAGAAAAAAAAAAAAAGTGAACAAAAGGGTTAACTCATTGTTCCCCTTTATTTTCAGACTTTTACACAAATGACAGGCCTACAGGACTTCATTCGCAAAAGGAAAAAAATAACAAAAACAGCAAAGGCAACAAATATGGACGACTGAAGGATTCATGTCCAGATGTAAAACTTGGATAGGAATGTTGCAGGTAGCGGCAGGATTTAGGAAAGGGACACTGAGGAGTACTATATTGGGGTATGTGTGAAGGTAATGGTCGAGGTTTACAACTGGCCACAGTCAGCGACGATGATCTTGGCACTGGTCTTGCCGCTGTTGGAACCATAGCCCTCCACTTTCTTGATGACATCTAAGCCCTCCACAACCTGCCCAAAGACAACGTGCTTGCCGTCCAGCCTGAATGATGACAATGGATGAGAGAAAGGGGTCAGGAAAACAGAATGGATTCAGGATTCATGGCCACTCACAATTTGACACTCACCATGATGTAAGGGCTGTGCAGATGAAGAACTGGGAACCGTTGGTGTTGGGGCCAGCATTGGCCATTGACAGGCAGCCAGCACCAGTGTGTTTCAGGTTGAAATTCTCATCCTCGAACTTGTTGCCATAAATGGACTTGCCACCAGTTCCATTGTGGTTTGTGAAGTCACCTCCCTGTACCCATAAAGACTCCAGGTTAAAACAAAAAGGGAGGCAAAATCCAGCAAAGACTGGGAGCCAATCTTTCATACCTGGCACATGAAACCAGGAATTACACGATGGAAGGAGGATCCTTTGTAGCCATAGCCAGGCTGACCTGTGCACAACTGCCTGAAATTCTCTGAAAAAAACAGACAAATAATGAGCACTTTAAACCTTGTTCAACCTTTTGGACATTTGTCCATTTCAGTTGCTTCAATTTGATATTTCTTTAACTAGATGGTTCCATTTTTCCCACCAAATTCTCCCATTTGGTAATTATAATAAATTATGCTGGTGAAAAACGTTATAGAAGAAAAAAGGACATGTCCATTTTGGACTCAAGCGGTACTTTAAAACGTACAAATATTAAGCTACATAAATAGGATTGCCTCACTGTGAATGGTATACATTGAAATCTATGAACTTTATAAAATGACAGCTTATAGTATATAGAAAACTAATATTTTCAGTTTCATAATAAAGTAACCAGTTTAATGTTAATTCAGAAAAATTAATGCTTGGCAATACTGAATGCAACTGAACAAAGGGAAAGTGATGAGACTTATTTGGGACATTAACATTTGTCCATTCTGGACCCAAGTGGTAGTATAACATACAAATCTTAAACATAATTAGGAATGCCTCACAATGACGTTTATTTACATTAATTTACTTTTTATGAAACTGAAAATATATAGATTATCTATATACTACATGCTGTCGCTTTGTAAACTAGCCAGTTTAAAATGTTATTTCAGAAAAATGAGTGCTTGGTAATAATGAATACAAGGGAATACTGCAGAAAAAAAAGAAGTGTAAAATTGTCAAACTTTACAAATGTACTAGGGTTTTCCTATTTCAGCGTAAAAGCCCTTTAAAGAAAATAAACTCAAATGAAGCATAAATACCTGCAGTTCTGGGGACAACGTCGGCTCTCAGCTGTTGGAGACAATAAAACATCACATTAGAATCACAACAGCTGCATTAGGGTATTCAAGTTCATGATCACGCCACTGCTACAAATTAGAAAAAAGTTCATCTCGTTTATGTGACGCACAGCAGCCGCATTCCGTTTAAACGTGACAGACTCTACTGTATACCAATGCATGAGGAAAAATCCAGTCACAAGCTACAAAAAAGTAGTCCTAGCAGCGGCTCGTCCACTGCTCCTCGATGCACATTGCAGTAAACTCATGTAGTGGCTACAAATTTTGCTATTTTAGGACTAGGAGCGACACGCTCATCAGACCCGGCCAACAGGATGGCAGAAACAGCTAGAACTATTTGCGCCACAAACCAGCGGGCTCATGAATACGGTAATACATTAACATGCCTTAAAACACGAGTACTCAGTATCACGCAGGCCTTTTTTCTGAACGGCAAAAAATAACTAGGAACTAATGCTGCCGGTAGCCGCATTTCAATTAGACACGGCGTCTTAAGAAACGTTGAGGACTCTGAGGCAAACGACGGTGATTGGGCGTTTACACAATTGAGCGCCATTTAAAGTCTGCGAGCAACTTAGCTTCTAGATTAAAAATCACAGTCGTATACATTTAAATACCACAATTTAGTGACCTAGCGTGAAATAAGTACTTGCAAGTAATTTTGTAGTATGAAAGCCAAGCGGTAACGGTGCAGTGAAATCCATTCAGAGGTAACGCTAGCCTAGCGCATGCTGCAATACGGCAGAGCCGCTTCCTCAAAGAAACCGATTTATCGGTGCGCGAAAAATTTCGTTATTACAAGGGCGTGTGCGCACAGAAACTAATTCGATTATAGAGATAAGTTTTTTTTCACCTCCATTACCACCCTTCCAACAGGATTGCCGCCGGCGGTCAGATCGAAAAACACTCTGGGCCTTGCCATGGCTTTAGATTCTTTTCCGTTTGCAGGATACTGTGCTAAAGCGCGTGAACCGTGTTTCACTGGCTGCCTTCGAATGGAGAAAAGACCGGATGAAGGCCGCTAAACTATATAATCACCAGAGGGGGACGTCATGAAGGCGCAGTGAACCAATAAGAGAAACGATGCTTTGAGTGACTCATAGATGAACCAATGAAATGTCTCGTTTTTGAGACTTTGCCACAGACAAGAGCTTTCGGGAAACGCGATATGAAGGCGTGTTTGGAACCGCATGTTAGCGAACTGCTGATGTGATTTAATAATCATATTTGTGTACGGCAGGAATAATAAGCAGGTGCTAATACACGATATATAGCTAATGTTTATATAGTTTTATTCAATGGGTTTCCAAGGTTTAAAATAAATTTAGTCAAACAGTGAAGCTGTGATATATTACGGTCTGAATGCGTTTTTAATCAATAAATATGACTTACTCAAGGCAAATACTTCCATATTTTTAACCTTGTTAAATCATCTAAGTTCTAAAATGCACAAATTAAATGTTTAGAGTAATATTTTTCTGTATTTTCTGATCTGCATGTGTTGTTATTAATTAAATAGGCCCATGCAAAGAGGTTTTTAGATCAAATAAAGTTTATACATGTGCATTTTAATATAATCTATACAATTTATAATTTATTTAGTGGGTTCCACTGTTCTAGAATCAGATTGTACCCTCCGGCTCTAAAAATAAAGTGATTATCACAATTCATTCATTTTCCTTCGGCTCAGTCCTTTTATACATCAGGGTTTGCCACAGTGGAATGAACCACTAAAATGAATCAAAACAAGCTGTTAAAAATAATGACAGTCTAAATATAAGTAAGAGTGAAATCGAGTATTGAGAAAAGAATGAAGGAAAGGTGGCAAAAACAATGGGATAATGTGAAAAAGGGCCGGTGGTTTTATAGAATTCAAAAGAAAGTAGGAGAAATGAGATGTGTAGGGAAAAAGAGATAGAGATGAGATAATCATATCTAGGGTGAGATTTGGACACACAAAATTAATTGGTACACTTTTTAAAATGGGCAAACATGGTACAGGACAATGTGAGTTTTGTGGACAAGAAGAGACAGTTGAACATGTTATATTACATTGCATGAAGATGAAAGCAGGATTCTTAGGAAGAATATAGAAGAGATAAAAGTTCTATTTAAATTAGATGACATTCTACAAAATAACTCTGGAAATAAATGCCTTACCTTTTTATTGCAGTATCTTAAAAATACTCATTCGTAGGAGAGGATTTAATAAAAGAAAGCGGTAGGTGAGAGGTTGAGGGAGGGAAGGTTAAGTCATAATGATCCACACTACATACCAGTTGGTGGCGGAAATACACCATTCTGTTGTTTGTCAACCGCCAATAAATTGTAAAAGAAGAAGAGATGAACTGCCAACTTATCCAGCATATGTTTTACACAGCAGATGTCCTTCCAGCCACAACCCAGCACTGGGAAACACCAATACACTCTCACATTCACACTCATACACTAAGGCCACTTTAGTTTATTTAATTTATCTATAGACCGTTTCAATGTGCCCATGTCATTGAGCACTTCCTGCTTGTTTTCAAACTATTTCATAGTTGTAACAAGAGGCAATTCAATCTTAAATTAATGTTAAAACAGCTATCATAACATTATCAATATTTGGCTCTTTTTGGATTCTCGGAAGCTATAGAAATTACGTTGGGACCATTGTTTTCGTTTACATCCCTCAAAATGGTCTGTACTGCCTGTCTTTGGACTGTGAGGGAAACACGGAGGAAACCCACACCAACACACAAACATGCAAACTCCACACAGAAATGCCAACTGTGACCCAGCCGGGACTCAAACCAGCGACCTTCATGCTGTGAGGCGATAGTGCTACCCACTGAGCCACCGTGCCACCCCAACCATCATAATGACAAAAGCAATTCAGTTTCTTTAATAAATGAACAACTTCATATGTCTCAGAAGATTGAGTTTATTGTATGAAGCGTTGAACCGTTATGAGAAGAGAATCTGACTCCTCCAAAAAAAATGTAGCGTTCTCATCAGTTTCTATAAAATAACACCTAGAGAGAGGTGTATTTGTGTCCGTCTTGACATATTAAATGTCTCTGCTGCTGGGCCGGGCTCTATGGCACAAGTTATCATTTGATATTTATCAGCCATATGTGCAGGGTATACAATGCAACCTATAAACAATGATCCTGGGGCAGAACTGAGGAGCATGCATGTAAAGAGTTTTCCACACTGGCCCGATTTTCACATCAAACCTTTCATCTCTGAATACAAAGTTATTATTTTTTTTATACATAAATACAATAATATGTCTGAAACATCCACTTCAGTGAGCCAAATGTTATTCCTATTTTCTTTTTTTTTTTATCAGAAAACAGTGCAAAGATAGAGATAAAGTGTCGTTTTTGCCGCTTATCTTTCCTGTTAATCAGACACTGCAAATGTATGTGCCAAAATCATCCATTCATCTGAATTTAGTCTACAATAATTGAACCACAACCATAAAATTAAAGCCATACAGCAAAAGTAGCATACACGAATCATGACGACCCTACATGGAAGCTTAGGGAAATGAGTTCAGAGGCAACAGTTATTGATTACTGTGAAAGTACGTTCCTAAAATAATTGTAACTGTGCTTTGGTTGAAAATACTTTAGGTCCATTAAAATATGTGCTGTTATTCATGTGTAATCTCTTACTTATGCCTATCACGTGGTTTGCAATCTTTCGGTATTCTTGAACTGGGAAAGTCTTAAAGGGATAGTTCATCCAAAAATGAAGTCTGCCTTAATTTACTCACCCTTTGAGTTGATCACTAATAAGATGTTTTGAAAAATAGTAGGAAAAACAAATAGTATGGCAGTCAATGGTTACCGTCTTACAACATTAAATAAAATAAACTGGTCTGAAACAAGTCAAGGGTGAGTAAATAAGGCAGAATTTTCATTTTTGAGTGAACTATACTTTTAAAATGAACAGCATGAATTGGAAACTGCTGAAACTTGCAGAAGAGAGTGATTTTTGGACGGAGAGTGACTGTTGCAAAGCACTATTTTTTTTGGGGGGGGGGGGATGAATAATATAGTTTGGCATGGTTCGTTTTGGTTGGTGGGATGAATGGGGGAGTTTTTGTTTTCTTTGTAGCGGAGACAGATTTATATGTGGTCTTTGAAGGCATCCAGATTGAAGGCAGTGTCAAGGAAACGCTTCAGCTCCAGAAGATGGGTGTTCTTGTTTCCGGTGGCCGGGGCGGCTGCAGGTTCACGGCCAGCATACCTGTACACAGAGACAAAGAGTGAGGAGCAGCAGGAGCATCATCTATTTATACAAGAATGTGTCAGTTTACCAAACAGGCTTGGTACGATTGATGGTAGTGCGCATCCGGGGCTTGACGTAGTCGTAGTATCCTTGGTTCTTATGTTCCTCTTGACACCAGACCAGGTCAGCGTTGGGAAATTTCTCAGTTTCAGCCTTCACCAGGTCAAAAGGGAAAGGAGAGAGCTGAGGAGGAACGAGAGGGTCAGTCAGACCACAGCATAGTGTATTTCCTAAGTGATGTTTAACATTTAACAGAGCAAGGAATTTTTCCACAGTATTTCCGATAATATTTTTTCTTCTGGAGAAAGTCTTATTTGTTTAATTTTGGCTAGAATAAAAGCAGTTTTTATTTATGAATAATATTATTAGCCCCCTTAAGCTACAGGTGTCAAATCCAGTTCCTGGAGGGCTGCAGCGCTGCATAGTTTAGTACCAACACTAATTAAACACAACTGATCAAGCTGAAGGCTCCGTTTTGGCTGACAGTTTTGTAGTTAAGCGCCTCCAAGTGCAGTTTACTGTAACTTTAGCAGCTCCGTGCACATGAACAAAAGTGCCAATCTGATTGGTGGAGAAGGTTTTTGACGAGCACGTCACGTTTGAGTGTGTAACAGTGTTGCCAGACGTACAATAATTATCGTATTTGTACGATAATTTCGACCTCTGTACGATCAATAATGAAAAAAATCAAATTTGTACAGCAAAATAAATCCCTCAACACCTGGCAACCCGCAGGTATCAGATGACAGCGACTCGGAGGTGGAGTTTGAACCTTCTAAGGTACGCGTAGATTTTTTTTTTCGTATTGTGGTAATTGTGTCAAAACGCTATTTGTGTAGATAATAGCTGTATACTCTCCGTTTGACTCGTGTACGATATTATTCCTCCAAACACGATCATTTTGAGGTTCTGTTACGATACTATGACATTTCCAATCTGGCAACACCGCAGAAGGGTTTGCAAGCTTTGGGACATACTACTTCCATGTAAACAGATCGTTATGTTGTTTAGTTACGTCACCTGTCTATCATCTCGACACATTATCCACATTTCTGCCATTCGATAATCTGCCAGTCGAAAGTCTTTAATGCAGAGAAATCTCCTCAGCTCCTTGGGCAATTATGCATTCAGAAGTTAATGTCCAAACATATCTTGATATAAGTTCACATTGTTGTTGCAGATGAAATATAACAGAAAACGCAGTTTAAATGCATTCCAGTTGGCTAGATATTGATTAACCAACTTTACGGAAGCCTCTGTACTTGACGGTTGGTCTTGTGTGTCTGCCATATTTGTAGTTTGTTTACACTTTTTACACGAGTTTGTAGTTCTAATCAAATTCACGTCCAACGTATAATGTATTGTGGGTAATATTAGCGTTTAGAGTGTGGACGCTTCTACGCTTCGAATTTTTCCAGAAATAGTAAACCATCCGGGAACCGTTGGCATACTCTTTTCAACATATTACGATTTGGGACATATTCAAATACTATTTAGGATGGATAGTATGCAGATTGGGATGCTGCATAATTAAGTCCTTCAGGCTTGTTTGAAACCTACAGGTAAGTGTGTTGAAGCAGGGTTGGAACTAAAAAAAATTCTGTTTAAAAATATACAGAGGGGCCAATAATTCAGGTGAGTTAATAATTCTGGCTTCAACTGTTTGTATGTAGACCTTTATTGAAAGATATTACAGATGTACCTGCTCAATTCGAGTGATGGCCACAGAGTTCTCCATATTGCGTGCTTTGCGTTCACGTGTGAGCTCGTAATAGATTTTTCCTGTACAGAAGACAATCCGCTTCACCTCTGAAGGGTTCTGAGCTGGGGGTCCATCATCTGTGATCACGCGCTGGAAATGAGTGCCTTAAGAGACAGGAATTGCGAGTTAAAGATACGTTAAAGACACAAAATAATTTTTCTAGATTACATTAGCCAAAATCATGAGGTTATATGAGATTTGCTTCATCAAGCAAAAGTCTGAATTTAGCGTGACTTCCCCTGGCACTAAAGCACAACTTCAACTCTTAAGGAGACCATTTATTGATTTATTTATCTTCTTGTCATTTGCAGTGACATTAACTTGAGAGCTTCCATAGCAACTGCATATTAATACCCTCTCTCCCCATTAGTTTGCTATGAGTGAATGACGTGCAAAAGAAAGCCTTGCCTCCTTACCCAATATTCTATTTCAGTTTGAAAGTACATCAACATACTGAAAATCAGCAACTTCCAGCTCATGCTGAGTTTAAGCTTGTGCAATTATCTGACAAATGTACAGTTCTTTAGTTGACAAATAGAATTATTCTGCAAAATATATACACTAGCTGACAAAAGTCTTGTCGATTTTGCAAGTTTTAGGAACAGCAAATAATAACTTGACTTCTAGTTGATCATTTGGCATCGGAAGTGGCTAATATGAAAGGCAAAGGCCTTTAGATTACGCTTATTTTACTAAAATAAAATATCATCATGCCTTAATTTTAAATTATTTATTTAGGAGAGTAAGGTCTGAGTTTGCTTAGACAAGTCTTGTCACTTAACAGAAATAATGAACAGTAAAGTCATGGTGCAGTGGAAAAAGAATTAATATGGTGTACGACTCCCATGAGCTTGGAGGACTGCATCCACACATCTGAAATGACTCAAAATATTAATAAAGTCATCTGGAATGGCAAAGAAAGCGTTCTCCTCAAGATTCTTTAGATTCATCTTCAATGCCTCCTCCTTACCCCATACATGCTCAATAATGTTCATCTCTGGTGACTGGGCTGGCCAATCCTGGGGCACCTTGACCTTCTTCGCTTTCAGGAACTTTGATGTGGATGCTGAAGTATGAGAAGGAGCTCTATCCTGCTGAAAAATTTGCCCTCTCCTGTTTTTTGTAATGTAATGGGCAGTACAAATGTCTTGATACCTCAGGCTGTTGCCATCCACTCTGCAGATTTCTTGCACGCCCCATACTGAACGTAACCCCAAACCATGATTTTTCCTTCACCAAACTTGACTGATTTCTGTGAGAATCTTGGGTTCCATTAGGTCTTCTGCAGTATTTGTGATGATTGGGATGCCGTTCAACAGATGATTCATCAGAAAAATCTACCTTCTGCCACAAGTTATTATTTGTTGCTCTCACAATTGTGAACAAGACTTTTGTCAGGTAGTGCATGTTTAACACAATATAAAAATACAATACTCTGCTTCTCTGAGCTGATTTATACAGAAATGTTGAACATAGACTATATTTGGCAAATACATTATAAGTAGCTGTAATTAGATCCACCTAAAATGTAATGTAAGCCCTTACTTTTCCAGTGAATAAGTAATTTAATTACAGTAACTAGTCACTGTGTAACTAATTACGCCCAACACTGAAGGAGACTGTCTTAAAGATTTCTGAAATAATCTGGCATGTACCAGGCTTCATTCTCCAAATGTGATTTCAGTTAGCAGTGCGCTTGGGAAAAATAAAACTGTGTTGTAAAGAAAGGAATGGAATGATGTATTAAAGGGCACCTATTTTACCCCTTTTACAAAATTTAAGATAAGCCTTTGATGTCTCCAGAATGTGTCTGTAAAGTTTCAGCTCAAAATTCCCATCAGATAATTTATTACAGCCTCCAGAATATGCCCATTTTGGTGTTTGAGTACATTGTAGCTGTTTTTGTAGCTTGTGGCTTTAAATGCAAATGAGCTGCTTCTCCCCGCCCACGGTTCTCACGTGCATGTCTGCTTCTCACACATTATGTCAGATAAACAGCTGTCAGTGACAGACACAGATGAAGCTGAAATGAAGCTTATTAGTCAAAAATGGCAAGTAAGTTTATTTCATGTATTTGTGGTGGAGTTTATTCAAGGCTATCTGAAATGATGAGTCTCACACAAGTGCCGTTTGCAGTACACACACATATTAGCGTTTACTGACACCATGCGGCCATGGTGATTATAGCAGTTAAGAATTACAGCGAGTTTACTGTCTATTACAAGTTCTGTTTAGAAAACGTTTTAAACCGCACTATTTTAAAAACTCCTACGTCACGTTACGGTGGGCCTCAGTATCACTGGGATTTGAATCCTATTTTAACGTCAGTAAATTTTAAAAAAGAGATTTGTTAAGTTTATACCACTCCAATATGTCAGTGGACACATTATACATACAGACAGTTTTGTCCAAACAGCTTACAAAAGTTGATTTTCATCATGGGTGCCCTTTAAAACCTATCAGTACCAATTCGATGGAAACATCATAGCCAAAAATCCACCGTCCACCATGTTTCGTGGAAAAACCTTTGCAATAAACCAAAAATGCACCAAAGCACAAGTATAAAGTATCATCTTTAAAACATATTTTTGCAGATGTTAGCAAAATGCCAGTGAAGAGACAGCATCAACCTGCTGTGCAGACCCATCAACATTGATCAGGAGTGTACCAACTACCATGGATGTGAGAACACATGAACTGAACGACACTGAAAGAGCTAAAAACGTGGGTCAATTTGCAAAAGGCACATCCATTGCACTTATTGGACACCACTGGCTATTAGCAAGTGACCAAAACTATACTGATGTAACAGCGCAGCAAATCGATAACAACTGACATCTACAGTTATTCACTTTAGGCAAGTTAAAGATAATACATTAAAACAGGGGTCTAAAACTCCTCCTCAGCCTTCCTCCTTTCTCCGGCCCGCAAGTGACGTCAAAAAAATAATGCGATTCGACCTGCCAAAACATATATTTTTAAACCACTATCATTGTTGTGCAGTCACGTGTAGCCACTTGTGGTTTTGACCCGCCACCTAGTCAACATTTGTAGTACTGCATTCAGATTACTTTTACTTTTTTTATTTTCTCTCAGCGTGCAGTCGAGAGAAACACACATGCGTTTTATTTTTGTGGCTGATTTAAACATTAAAATATATGTCCGTAAGTGCTCTATTTTTACTAAAGCTCTATTTTTGTAAACATTCAAGGATCATTTGATTATTATCAGTTTTATTCCACTTGTATTTTGTTGTACAAACACTTCTATATGGCTTACATGTTATGCTAGATGTGTAACAAATATGATCATTTTGCTAATATTCGATTCAAATGGTCTCATTTAATAGATTTTCCTTATATGCTTAATAAGATTTGCATAAAAACTATGTACATTAGTAAAGTTGTACTGCTAGTTGAATTGAACTTGTTAAAAGTTAATGTGAATATGTTCATACTTTTCTCCTCTTCGTTGTAGTTTTACAAAAAAGAAAAATATTGAGAAAAACGATTAAAGTCATCCAAGTTACCCAAACTGCTTTCTTCTGTTCTTGCGCTTTTGCACAATACAATTGGTTGGGACAGAATAATAACTATTATGCCTATTATTTGTAGTGTTTCATAGCAGTTTAAACTACCCCTTCAATATGTACAACAAGAAAAAAAAAAAAAATTAAAAAAAAAAAAAAAAGTTGTGTCTAAAGCTCGGCCATACACACAACAACAACAGATATATTTCAGCAGCTGATGTGTGACACAATAAACGTGCGGATTTGCATTAACACTAGTGACAGGTAATGCTTGAAATAAAAACGTCATATCAGTTATCCTAAAATGCTTCAATTGTGTCAGGTTTGCACTTTTTTTCTTGTCCTCGAATGTTAAAATGGCCTCCTATGAATTGTCAGTCACTGAAATGGCCCCCCGCCAATTTGAGTTTGAGACCCCTCCATTATATTAAAAATAAAATAACAAAATTGTGATGGATTTCTTTATTTAATGCTGCAAATTTGCAGTAAAATTTATCTAAAATAACCAGAAACCATGACTGCAATTAATGCAAACATTTTTAAATCAATCGACAGAAAGTGACTGCTTCTGACCTGGTAGCATCTGGTCAAAATTAGACTTGGCCTCTGGATGACGAAGCAAAGATTTCGGGGTGAAGACAATCAGCTACAAAAATTAGGAATTAATAAATGAATCAGTTTTAAAATTCTGATAAAACTTCTGAATAATCATCAAATGTTCTAATGCTTTCAAACAGCTCAACTCACGGGTTTCCTGAAGGGAAGGAGGATCTGCCTCCTTATCACATGGAAATAGTTGGCGGGATTTGAACAGTTTACCACAATCCAGTTGCAGTCATAAAGCTGACGCACATCAAAGTCATCAGTGATTTTCTGCAGTCAAAACAAAAGGTCATTTCAGGGTGAAAACAGCTTTAAAATCTTTTTTTTATTCCAACACAATATTGATGTTTAGAAACATGGTAGACGGTCTTACAGGGTTGAAGTCAGGGTCATCATTGCACATCTGCAGAAAGCGCTCGGGACGGGCAGATGAGTGCTCTGGACCCTATGAAGGAACAACATGAAAATCAACTCATTTACAGCCAGCTCACACAAATGTGTGGAGAGTCTAAAGTAGAGCATACCATGCCCTCCATGCCATGTGGCAGCAGCAAGACAATGCCATTTTGGCGGACCCATTTGGCTTGGCCAGGACTAATGAACTGATCTATTATACACTGAGCAGTGTTATGGAAGTCTCCAAACTGGGCCTCCCAAAGAACCAGAGCATTAGGGCTGGCCATGGCAAAGCCCAATTCGAACCCTAAGGAAATATGAATAAAAACAAACAAGTTTCATGAGTATTCTTGACTATTCATTAATAATGTGACATGTCCTGCGAGAGACTGAATACCTAGCACTCCATACTCCGACAGAGAGCTGTTACACACAGTGTATGGAGCTTGGTTAGGGGACATGTGGTTCATGGGTATGCAGATCCTTTTGTCAACATTCTGATCGTGAAGAACGTGGTGACGGTGACTGCAATAAGCAAAAAAATCAGATCAGAAACACTGGGCTCCAAATTAATGCTGCATTTAAAACTATGGCTAAATAAAATGGTCTATTAATCTGTATAAAATGATCTTGTTATACAATGGTCTATTACAGGGGTGCTCAATCTTGGTCCTGGAGGTCCGGTGTCCTGCAGATTTTAGCTCCAACCCCAATCAGACACACCTGGGCTAGCTAATCAAGGGCTGTTTCTCAATTCCAAGAACGCAGATAACGGACTTGCGTTCTTGTGTAGACTGGTCTTGCCAGGTTACCTCAGAAGAACAAACTCAGGAGAGCGCAAGAACAAAGAACAAAAACCTTACAAATATACTAGAAAGTTCAGCAAATAAACACCCTTAATGTGTCTATGCCTTTATTAAGATGTTCATGGTAATGTTTACTTTCACCATCTCATTTAGGGAAACTCCTGGGACAAAGAAGTTAAATCTCTAAACTTTAATAATAAATCTATATAAAATGCTGCGCTTCCCACCTCCTTTATTCAGCGAGTCTGGTGCTCAAGTCTGCATCAGTGCATCCTCGATACCAAAAACACATCCGTAAACTTTCACGCGTCCTCCGTTCTTGAGTTTTGTAACGGAACTTTGACAGTTGATGATGACGTTACATGAGACCACAAGAACGCTGAAAAACGCATATTGAGAAACAGCCAAGCTCTTACTAGGCTTATGCATAAACAAAAGAGTGACCCCTACAATTGAAGGTTAGTTTTGACCTTATTTGGAATGGTCATGAATATTAATGAGCTCTGTTCTGATGCTCCACAGCTTGTGTCAGGGCCTAACGCTCATACACAAAGACACATTGTAAAGTAAATATATCTTAAGATATATTTCACACTTTCACTTTCCACTCACACTTTCTTCTGTAAATAGTTTTTCTGTAAATGGAAGATTATGTAAAAGGATATATTGCTGTTATTATCATGAGGAATTGTGTAATTGTTTGTGTAGCTGTTATAAATGAAATAATAAACTTTAGAAATCAGAAAGTCAGAAATATTAGCCCCCTTGAGGTATTAGTTCCCTGTTTATTTGTTCCCCTAATTTCTGTTTAACAGAAGGAAGATTTTTTTCAGCAAATTTCTAAACATAATAGATTTAATAACTCATTTCTAATAACTGATTTATTTTATCTTTGCCATGATGACAGTAAATAATATTATGCTGGATATTTTTCAAGACGCTTCTATACAGCTTAAAGAGACATTTAAAGGCTTAACTAGGTTATACTTAGGTTAACTAGGCAGGTTAGGGTAATTAGGCAAGTTATTGTATAACGATGGTTTGTTCTATAGACTATCGGGAAAAAATTTAAAACTGCTTTTATTCTAGCCGAAATAAAACAAATAAGACTTTCTCCAAAATAAAAAATACTATCAGACACACTGTGAAAATGTCCTTGCTCTGTTAAACATAATTGGGGACATATTTAAAAGAGGAAAAAAATTCAAAGGGGTGCTAATAATTCGGACTTCAATTGTAAAAAAAAAAAAAAAAAAAAAAAAAAAAAAATAAAAAAATAAAAAAAAAAAAAAAAAAAAAAAAATTATATATATATATATATATATATATATATATATATATATATATATATATATATATATATATATAAATTTTTTTTTTACAAAATTATTTAGATAGATTGTTGGTGATTAGATGAGTGTCTGCCCGATTAGGGTAATTTTACTTCGACAACGTTTAACACCTACAACAAAATATTTCTGTGAATTAAAGACTTTTTAAGGGCTAAAACTTTGTTTTAAAATTTTGTGACACCCTGTCACTCACCTCTTCACCACTTAATTTAACAAGGTCTCTACTCAATTTGTTCAAATATTTTTTGACAACTGAAGTATGATTATTTTGTACATCTGTTTTACAGAGTACATCACAATGTGTCTTTGTGTATGAGCGTCAGGCACTGACACAAGCTGTAAAGCATCAGAACAGAGCTCATTAATATTCGTGACCATTCCAAATAAGGTCAAAACTAACCTTCAATTGTAGGGGTCACTCCTTTGTTTGCATAAGCACATGAAACCCTATTTAGATATTTTTTAACTAACTTAAGCCACATACCTACTTTGTAGTTATCAGAGTACAATTTAACACTGAATCAATGACTCTATAGCACCTTTAAAGAAATTGTATTATTATGGTAATTATGGTACATGTTGTTTTGAATTTTATTGTTCATACCTGAAGGTTCCTCTCTCCACATCTTGGCCACTAAGACGCACATGGATACCCTCCTTGAGCAGAGATCCAAATGCCATATACTCCCCCAGAGCCCAGTCCACCGTCCTGTTCTTGATCATGTCACCACGGCCTTTGAGGATACGACTCAGACCTGCATGTGGAAGATAGGTATTATTGTAACAGCAGATGAAATGTGTGCAATATTTACATACTACTTCGTAGTGTACTAGTGTACCTCCATGAATTGTGAAGTCCTCCACAGGCACAGATGATGCCACTTGTCCAATTTGGGCCAGTTCTTCCTCTGGCAGACCAGTGGATGGGCAGCTGATACTCTTGGGTTGTCCGTCAAGAGTGAAAAAACCTGCATATAAAACATAATGAATATGTTGTAAGATCTACAAACATGCAAAACAGTAGAAAAAAATGGAGAGTTTAGCCTTTGGTCATTTACATAAAGAGATTTTCTGGTTTTAATAAGATTCGCCAATTTATATGCACATTTTAGGTCTTATTATGAATGAATCATCTGTGCATATATTTATTTGTTGGACTTATTATGTTAATACTGATGAGCATGAACAAAATATCAGGGCTCAGTTTTCCAGTGAAAATAGAAAACCCCTGTTAGGTGATTTTTGCAGGACTTGTCCAACAATTTAGTCCACTGATGAGTGCAAAGGCCACAATCCAAAAATCAACAAATGATGGATGGAACAAACATTAGTGTTACTACTAAAGTTTATTTATTTATTTCTTGTTGGGCATTGCATGTGTCTTTTTCTTTGTATTTGTTATTCCATAGACTCCCACTCTAACGTGACTGGCTGCTGGTCGCAGCGGCCTATAAAAAGGAACTTCCGGCAGGGTTTGGGGAGTTCATTTGTGGTGTGACGGTTGCTGGGAGTGGATCTCCTGGATTTCCCTACCCCTCCAGCCGACAACCAACACTTAGGCCCAATCCCAATTCTATTCTACCGTTGTAACTGGTGTATTCTGGGACATTTTCTTACCCCTTGGTTTCGAGTGTGGTCCTGAAAAATCTTTATTTACCCCTTAGTATTTACCCCTTCCCCTTAGCCCTAAGCCTTCAAGCTAAAGAGAATTGGGACACCCGTACCCCTTCACGGGAACGTGCAAAACGAGGGGTAGGGGTAAGGGGAAGTGCTAAGGGGTAGAATTGGATTGGGCCTTAATCTTGTACCATTGTTCATGCGTTCAACCTTTTTAGAGTTTGAGCTTGTAGGGGTGGCCTGCCTATTTATTTTATTACTTTTGACTGTTTATGTTTCGGGAGAGAGGTAAGCTTCCTGTATTTTTCTTTAAATATTTATAATAATTTATAATGTTTTGTAATTTAGTTAATTTACTTTGTAGATTCTTTTGTTTGTTATTTTGGCTTGTGGCCACCCTGAAGAGATGCTATTTTTTTCTAGAATAAATCTATTCAATTACTCTCAACTGAGTGTCCGAGTTTGGTTGTCGACCGAAGGGGATCTTTTGCATTAAGTTTTTGTTGTGTTTGGGAAATCCACCACCCACAAGACGTTTTTCCGTTTATTATCCCCATGTTGTTTTCCCCTAGAATTGGGGCATAATAATTGGTAACACTTTACTATAACGGTACATGAATTATGATGTATTAATATGTAAACTAAATATTAGTTTATCATGAACTAATGATGAGTTTATGCATGTGATAATAATGTACTAACTTTAAATACAACATGAATCAGCATAAATAACGGCTACCTTATTTACTTGTTAGTACACGATTGTTTGTTAATTAATGTAGTAATTACCACATTAGTTTATGCTTAATTTAACCATCATAAACTCATGACATGTTAAATGTATAATTAAATCATGACTTTACTTGGAGGGGCACATCTTCATTAACCCAACTACTCAACTACTCATGAACTCCTTAAAGACGTCCAACTAGTTCATATACATTGAGTAACAATAGAAAAGTGTTCCGTCAACATCAACATGAACAGTTTAAACACAGGAGTTCCTGAGGAGTTAATGATGATGTGCCCCTCCAAGTAACGTCATGACAGATTTATACATTAACAGCTCATGAGCTCATGTTGGTGACATTTAGCTTAAACTTAAAAGTTAATTAATACATTTATTAAAAACATGTACTAACAAGTAAATAAGGTAGAAGTTTATACTCATGTGACTCATTGTAGTTAAAGTTAGTTCATGATTAGTGCATGCATTAACTCATCATTAATTGATAACAAAGTAATGTTTAGTTTACATATTAATACATCATTAGTCATGTACTATTTTAAAAAGTGTTACCCAAACAATTCATACATTTTTCCCCTTCTTTGACAAATAATTTCACTCAGATGTATGTCACAATGTGGGAAAAAAAGTATTCTGTTGGGTTGAGTTAGTGGTAGCATCTTCTCATTCAGTATTTCACGGTATCATGAATCCACTGATGTACTATTAATTAATTTCAACTTGTTTATTTCTAAACCGCTTTTACAATGTAGATTGTGTCAAAGTAGTTTAACATTGAAGTTCTAATAAATTGAAACTGTGTCAGACCAGTGTTCAGAGTTGAAGTTCAGTTTAGTTCAATTCAGTGTGGTTTAAATTTTACTGCTGAAAATCCAAACACTGAGGAGCAAATCCATCGATGTGCAGCTTCACAAATCCCAAAGCAAGCAAGCCAGTGGCGAGGAACAAAACTTAACCACTTGACAAAAGTGAAGGAAAATAACCTTGAGAGAAACCATGCTCAGTTGGGCACGACCATTTCTCCTCTGGCCAAACTTCCTGTGCAGAGCTGCAGTCTAGGCTATATTATTAATGAAATACCGCTCACTAACACCTGCAGAACTAGAGTTTGCAATCCATTAGAGCCAAAATACTAAACTCCCTCACATCCCTTGAAAATATAGAGTCCCAGTGACCTTTGCATTTGACAACATGAGTCCTCGCAAATTCTATGAGCTTTTTTGTCCATGGGTTTTCAGCAGTGGCTTCCTTCATAAATAACAGCATACTGTACCACTCAGTGCATGGTAGGTATATGGTGTTAAATGAAGCTTTGAATTGGCCAACTGTGCTGAATCTGCATAGTGATTACCTTCGTCACAAAATGCTCAACATGATTTTGTTAAATGAACACTTCCCTTTTTTGGACATAGAGTTAAGCTAATAGGGCTTAGAAGTTGGGTTTTATCATTTTTAATGCATTCAGCTGATCCAAGGACCAACACTTTTAGCTTAGCTTAGCATAAATTATTGAATCAAATTAGACCATTAGCGTCTTGCTCAAGAAATGTTTTTGGATGTAGCCGGCGCAATGATATGCAGCATCTGAAAATAGTCCCCAGCTTTGTGTAATATCATTGCCCATCCTGCAGCCATGGTACAGCAGCAAAGTTCCTTGATTATTAAGCCAGAATGATAGTATAGTTCCTAACCATAATCAATCTGTCTTAGTACATGATGTAACAATAGAAGAGTCAAGCTTTAAATAGGAAAATATTCTTTTTTAAATTTGAGCACGATGCTAATGGTCTAGTCCGATTCAATGAGTTATGCTAAGCTAAGCTGAAAGTTCTCCCGCCTGACCCTGAGATAAGATATTTACCAGCATAACTTTAGAAGACTTGTAAAATGAGCCAATTAAAAAAGTGGAATGTTCTTTGTTGGTCTCAGAGAGCATGCCAAGTGTCCTTTATGAATTCTTGGATAACTTTTGCAACAGTAGTCAAACTTACTAACAATGCTTTCCTAATATTCTTATAACTTTAAACTTTTGGGGCACTCGTGAACTTTCTTTTACATGCGATGCTGTTATGTCTGCTTTATATGAGAGTAGATTTCTCTTAAATTCCACTTTTATTTGTCCTTTTTCTGTGTGATGACTGATCAGACTAATCTGCTTGTAAATTCATTCAATTTTTTTTCTCCTAACACACTCACGTGTGCTCATATTTACACCATGATCTTGAAGCAATCAGAAAATATTCACAAAAGTATACACATCAATTCCAAATGGGTGCTCACCTAAACAAAAAGTAGTACTAAAAATGCGGTAACACCAAAGCTATAAAAATATAAAATCTATTTACTTAAAAAAGCTAAAACAGCATGTAACGTTTTGTACACACCAGCTCTTCATCAGGCGTAGAATAGAAAGTAACAAAGTCAAAATTAGAAGTCCTTTAATTTAAAACCAATAAATCAGACCAAAAAATATGAGTCATTGGTGGTTCATTCTGCTGTGGCGACCCCTGATAAAGCAGGGACTATTTATTTATTTATTTATTACCACGTCAGCAACTTATAGCTATTTCATGGCAAAATAGATATACATAAAATTATTACATGATAAAAATAAATTCATATTACAATTAAAAAAGTTACATAGACAAATATTTAATAGAAACAAATAAATAAAATTTACATAAAATATAAATTCAAAAGTTAAATTAGAGTTTTTCAGTTTAACTTTTGATAAACAGCTTACGATTCTTCCTGGTGGTATAAAGCAGGGACTATACTGAATCAAAGTGAGTGAGTGTGTAAACCATACCTGTATAAATATTTTAATTTTATTCCATGGTCTGTTAAAATTTTTGATTCCAATTGGCTGGAGGATGGGCATTATTTTCGTTGAAACGCACAGGTAGTTCCAGTCAGTTTTGATCACAGTTAGAAATAAATGTGCTTCTCCCAAACGTTTATAATTACCATAGCAACTCGCATGCGTTGCACAGGAAACCGATGAGGACTGTTATTGGCAGACGGGAATCCGCAAAATTAGGATTATGCTAGAAATACGCTCATAAATTATGCCACAAAATCAAGTTTCAGGAGTTTTTCCAAGCAAGAACATAGTTATTTTAAAGTCAAATCCGCAGTTTATGTATAAGGATAGCGTGTGTTTAAAAATTTTGGAAGCTCCAGGCGATCAGGGGCAGCTCCATGAAGAATAACATGTTTTTTTTACTTTAGATGTTCAAAAATATTTTATAAAGGCATTTTTATAAAAACAGCATGTTAAAGCATGTTAGAACTGAAGTGTGAAGGCTTAATTTCATTAGCTAATGCGTAACATATTCCTGAAGTGTATTTAACTGATATGGTACTTTTAATAAGATTTGTATGTTGATTATGAAAAGTAAATTGTGGAAATTCTGCTATAGATAGCCCAGCTTACACAGTAATAAAAGTAATGTTAAGAGAAAGCCAATATACAGATCCTCCTTCATCAGAGAAGTGGTAGAAAGTAGACAATAGAAACATGTGTGACGTGTGGTCCTTCGCCTCCACGTCGTGCATTAAAATCCTTTAACGCATGGCAAGCCTTTGATTATCCCTTACATTTAGGATGCCATAGAAACTGTTCATTGAAAGCAATATTGATGTTTTTCTGAGAAACGCTGA
This sequence comes from Danio aesculapii, assembly GCF_903798145.1. Classification (NCBI taxonomy): domain Eukaryota; kingdom Metazoa; phylum Chordata; class Actinopteri; order Cypriniformes; family Danionidae; genus Danio; species Danio aesculapii. Next base: position 12,775,451 of record NC_079442.1, read on the forward strand.
TTTATGCTGGGCACTGTGCTACCTGGGGACTGGCTTTCAGACACTGTGTACATACCTGGCCAGGGGGAGTCCAGCCAGTGCTTGATGTGGAGGATCTTCTCATCCTTAGAGCGAGAATGAGCTTCCTCACAGATTTTATCATACTTTGCTATCTCTTCCTGTGGAAAGAGATGGAAAAACACTTTTAGAAGGTCCAGCTGAAGATAAAAAGCAGCTAAATTATCTCTGGGCAGGACTTACGGACCTCATACTCCTGTCGCGAGACGGCACCTTCAGCAATGAGCTTCTCAGCATATTTCTGAAGAACTCCTTTCTGTTTCTTGATCTGTTTGTACATCAGTGGCTGAGTGAACATGGGCTCATCCATCTCGTTGTGGCCATTACGTCGATAGCATACCTAAATGTAAACAAGCCATAAGCCTTAAAATAAGAAAATAAAACTAATTGTGATGGTAAAGTCACAAATACACTAGAACTCACCAGATCCACCACCACATCTTTGTGGAAGGTGGCCCTCCATTCTGCAGCCACATTACACACGTACATCACAGCTTCAGGATCATCTGCATTGACATGGAATATGGGGGCATTGACCACGCGGGCAACATCGGTTGGATATGGAGATGAGCGTGCCATACGGGGATCTGTGGTGAAACCGATCTGAAAGAGAGATGCAGACATTATGAGGACATCTGCGGTCTATATCTTGAAGCCATTTTAGCTGGTCGGCCATAATTAGTCCCAATCTGGGTTTTAGGCACCATGAAAATGACAGGTCAAAATTCTAAATTGGCATGTGCACATATTAGATCAGATCTGTTGATCGAGAAGATAAAATTCTGAGAAACACACTAATAGAGAAGATCGAGATCATGTTGCTGCCTCGTGTCACAAAAAAAATTACAATTATAGCTCAGAGCCTCTGTTTCCTAGACATTACAATATTAAGACTACGTCTGTATCCGTTTTCCATGACTTTTCCAAAAATTTTCCAGGCCTGGAAAATACCATGTCAAAATTTCCAGGTTTTCCATGACCGTATGAACCCTGAATATGATCATCAGAATATCAAAGCCAACTGTAGCACAGACTTCTAGCACAGTTTGGAAGGCAGACACATCTCTTTGCACTACCCTACACAAAAAACAGAGGCATAAGTTTGAAATCCAAATCCTCTAAATAACTGTTAGGTTGCATTAAGCAGGTCAAACATGGTACATTTTATACTACCTGACAAAAGTCTTGTCGCCTATCCAAGTTTTAGGAACAGCAAATAATAACTTGACTTCTAGTTGATCATTTGGTATCAGAAGTGGCTTATAAAAGGCCTCTAGATTACACTTATTTTATTGAAATAAAATATGATCATGTCTTGATTTTTATTTATTTAATTAAGATGGTAAGGTCTGACTTTGCATAGACAAGTCTTGTCACTTAACAGAAATAATGTACAGTATAGAATAGAAAGTCATGGTGCAGTGGAAAAAGAATGAATATTGTGTATGACTCCTATGAGCTTGGAGGACTGCATCCATAGATCTCTGCAATGACTCAAATCACTTATTACTAAAGTCATCTTGAATGGCGAATAAAGCGTTCTTGCAGGACTCCCTGAGTTCATCAAGATTCTTTGGATTCATCGTCAATGTCTCCATCTTACCCCAGACATGTTCAATAATGTTCATGTCTGGTGACTGGGCTGGCCAATCCTGGAGCACCTTGACCTTCTTTGCTTTCAGGAACTTTGATGTGGAGGCTGAAGTATGAGAAGGAGTGCTATCCTGCTAAAGAATTTGCCCTCTCCTCTGGTTTGTAATGTAATGGGCAGCACAAATGTCTTGATACCTCAGGTTGTTGATGTTGCAATCCTCTCAGCAGATCTCTCGCACATCCCCATACTAAAAGGAACTCCAAACCATGATTTTTCCTTCACCAAACTTGACTCACTTCTGTGAGAATCTTGGGTCCATGTGGGTTCCAATAGGTCTTCTGCAGTATTTGTGATGATTGAGGTGCAGTTCAATAGATTCATGGGAAAAATCTACCTTCTGCCACCTTTCCAAATGATCAACTAGAAATCCAGTTATTATTTGTTGCTCTTACAACTGGAATCAACGACAAGACTTTTGTCAGGTAGTGTACAGTGCTCAGCATTTTTTAAATACACCCTATTTTGAAAATGATTTTTATCATTTAGCATTAATATTGCATTAATATGAAGAATTTAAACACCTTGTTAGATTTTTAAAACACTGAAATTACAGTGTTCAGCATATATAAGTACACCCCGCACAAATCTATCTTTTAAACTAATATTTTATATAAGATGCTTCACAATATTATATCTGCGCATATACATTAGGCTAGTCAGTTCTGAAGCCAAAGCTGGAGGTAATCTAACAAGTAAACAAACAAACCATGAATTCAGCATCAAGACATGAGTTGAAAGAAAAAGTTCACTAATGACTGGTGCTCACTAATGAGTAACAAAGCATTAGTGAACTTGTGCCTGTTTGGATTGATTCGATGGGGTATATGCTGAAGCATGCTAATGGGACTTTTAATTTGCCAGTAACCTGGGTTAATCGTTTCCGGTGAATTGTATGACAATGCAAAATCTGCGCGTTTAAGGTCTGTTTTCTTTAAAAATCAACGATCTCCACTGGCTGAGTGATATCTGATATAAAGTGGGTCTCAGATTGTACAAAAAGCGCTGCATTAAATGACATTTTCCCCGCCATGTCTTTATAATATGAGCATTTATTTTTCCCCAGTATATTCAATGGAGCTTCTGCGCTAGCCTGCCGATTCTGACGGGCGTGTGCGAGTAAACGGCTTTTTGGCTTGTTTTACGCTTGAGCAACTAAATGAATGCCAAAGTCTGTTTAACTGATTGTATTTGAATGACATTACAACATCGATGCTGTAAAAGGAACCGTATAAAATGGAAAAAAACTCACAATAACAGGTCACAGAAAGTTTATCAGTATGGAAAACACACTAGCTCGGCATATACTCTATTAGCTTAAAACTAATAGAAAGACCCTGAGGACTCAAGTGTTTTTTGTTTGTTTGTTACCTGGTTGTTGGCCACCACATGCACAGTGCCATGTGTGGTGTACGAGGGGAGATCGCTCAAATGAAAGGTTTCATAGACAATGCCCTGACCAGCGAAAGCAGCATCACCATGAAGCAAAATTGACATCACCTGAAACAAAAACAGTGGCTGGTTCAACTGGGGGTGTACAACTGAAAAACTACACATGAGCTCACTAAAAATTTACTGATTTATAAGACTTCTTGAAAGTTTCATTGATGTTTTTACAGATTAGCTCCAAGTATGTGTTAAATATTCACATTTATGACACTAAAGATAAAAAAATTATATATACATTAAATCATCATATTAGAACAACAGATACAAAGATCAAAGATGTGAAAAACTCTAAATTAATCAATTACTATTAATACTGTATTATTACTGCTTTAATGCTGTTGCTTTGTACTTTGAAATCAAGTAAATGCAGGATTTCAGTGAAAATTATGCTTTTAAAATTATTTAAGAAGTCTGTCTACTATAAAATGTATAAATGGTAATGTACATGAGCAGCCTGTCTCTGATGTAAGATGAAGTAAAAATCTAAAATATTTTCGGCAAATAAACTGAATTTGTGTGTTTATGAATTGTATCATGAATTTACGAAATGGATTGTTTTTCAATTTACGACTTGGATTTGTGTATTAATGAATTGTGTTCTGAATTTACGATTTGGATTTGTGCATTTTCAAATTGTGTTTTGAATTTACAAATTGAATTTGTGAGGTTTAGAATTGTGCTTTGAATTTACGAATTGGACTTATGAATCGTGTTTTGATTTTACGAATTGGATTTGTGTATTTATGAATCATGTTTTGAATTTACAAATTGGATTTGTGAAGTTTTGAATTTACAAATTGGTTGTGTATTTTTTTAATCGTGTTTTAATTTACAAATTGGATTTGTGTATTTTTTAATTGTGTTTTGAATTTACAAATTGGATTTGTGTATTTTTTAAATTGTGTTTTAAATTTATGAATTGGATGTGTACTTTCGAATCGTGTTTTGAATTTATTAATTGGATTAGCACATTTTTGAATTGTGTTTTGAATTTACAAATTGGATTTGTGCATTTATGAATCGTGTTTTCAATCTACAAATTGGACTTGTGTGTTTTTGAATCGTGTTTTGAGCTTATGAATTAGATCTTGAAAATGTGAATTGTGTTGTGAATGTATGAATTCTGTAAATATATTATCTTTGAGACTGATCTGGCTCCATACTGATGCCCTTTTTCCATCTCACCCTTTTTCCATCAGTATCTCCGCTGTAAAACTGCTCAGCCTTAGTCTTGCCCTGCACCACCGGGTTCACTGCTTCTAGATGGGAAGGGTTGGCCACCAATGACAAGGTAATATTCCTGTTAGTCACACGATTTATTCTCCTGTGGTACATGCCCAAGTGGTACTTGACATCTCCTGAACCCTGTTAGAGGTACAGAGACACAAACAAACAAATATTAGGTTTGATTAAATAAATTAATGAACGTAAATATAAAATAAAATAACAAAAAAGTAACAAAATGCCACTGACCTCATCAGCAGCTTCCAATTTGGAGTCAAACTGACAGAAAATCTGCTCCAATTCCTTACGGATCACATTGGCAAGCACGTTCAAACGTCCTCTACAGAAAAATAACAAAAGTTCATATTTGAAATTGTCAATCGCTATAACAATTTGACACTGTAGTATCAGTTTGATGATTTCTGCATCTTGTCCTGTACCTGTGAGGCATGCCCATGATAACAGTGTCTACGCCGTTCTCACTGGATTTATCAATGATGGTTTTGAGTGCAGGGATTAGACTTTCACAGCCCTCCAGTCCAAAGCGCTTCTCAGATGACCATTTTCTCTGCAGGAACTCCTCAAACCTTCAGAAATCAACACACATGCTCAATTACAAAGCTGCGATGGAAATGTGAACGGGGATTCAAAAAAAAAAAACAAACAAAAAAAACAAACAAACATCCATGTATTTGTGTTCATATGTAATCCTACTAAAACTACTACTAAAACTACTACTACTACTACTACTACTACTACTACTACTACTACAACAACAACGTTATAAAATGTACTTAGTATAATAAAACAATGCTGCTTCTTCCCTAGATGATTTCATTTTGGAAGGAGCAGAAGTTGTGGACTGTGGCATAATAAAAGCTCTGCTGTTTTCGCGCCGCGTCGTGCTTGTCTTTCATTAGCAACAGCTTTAGCACTCGTTTTACTTCAATAGCATTCAGTCTTAGGGGTGGTTCACACAGAATGTGTTTTTCCTTCCAACGTGCTACTTCTCTACTGTTTTTCAATATAAACATGTGCTTGATGGACTTGTGCGACTGTTACTCTTGTGTTGCACATCTTTTGAAGTGTTGTGCACATGAACACCATGTTTTTTTCCAGATGCGGTGTGAAGTTAATAGAACTTTTACTTTCATATTCAGTGCAGCTCATTACTGTCAGCTCCATAGCAGTGGCCCAACCAGAAGAGCTCGGAGGCGGAGCAACCTTTGCAAGTTTCTGTTTACAGGTGCTCTGTGATTGCATACCCACGTGATTTATGCTGTGCTTATTTTTAAACCATTCTGAACCATTGTGTCTCGCGTTTTTAGAAGCAAAGATGTGTTCGGTGTGGATGAGCTCGATTTCTACAGTCCCACAGGATTTAATGAAGACAACAATTCCTATGATTTCACACATCTTTTTGTAGTGGTAAAAATGACCTTCTGTGCCTTTTAATGCATGTATTTAACCTTGCATTTTAAATTGATTGTGTGCGTTTACCTGGTGGAGCGGACCATGCGAGCTAGCAGTGTTCTCTTTTCCTCCAGGCTGAACTGCATGACTCCAGGACGCTCAAACTTCTGTCTGATCCACTGACACTGGTCTAGGTCATTGATGAACATGAACTCGACCCCAATATGCTGGCAATACGCCATCTGGAGGAGCAAAGGCAAAAAATAAACACACTTGTTAAAAAAAAAAATTATAAAACTTGACATAATTCAAACGCTAAATCATAATTACAATTTTAAATAATCAAATAAAATAAAACATTTTTTAAAAGAAGAATATTTCACTCATCTGTTGATCTTACTTTAATGCTTATTATTAAATAAAATAATTTACACACATTTAAAACATTTAAAGTCATTAAAGGGCTAGTTCACCCAAAAATGGAAATTCTGTTATTAATTACAGGACCTCACCTTGTTCAAATCCCCTGAGACCTTTCTAAATGTTAACGACACATTTTTCACAAAGTTGTGTATATTTGTGTTTGTTACAAACTCAAATAAATCAATATCAAAAATAAATATCAATTTGAGTTAAATCAATGTTTAAAATACTTGCCAGAATGTATGAATCTGACATTTAATTTCAAAGCAGAGAATGTGCACCATTGCAATATTTGGAAGTTATGTTTTTTTTTAAAGAAAGAGTTGCTATTGGAGCATAGCGGATCACATGTTTAAGTTAAGTTGAGTGTATGACCATTGCATTATGGGTCAAACTAACATGGTGGCAGAAAGTAGCTAACAAAATAGAGCCTGACTAGGAGTTCATGAATCTGCATAGTCTAAAGGCCATCACACACCAGATGCGCCACTCAGCGCTGCGACACAGCGCGCACATGACAGCTGAAAGTATCGCACACCAGACGCTCACATTTGCATGATATTTTAAACTTAACTATTCAGATGGACAGTGTCCCAAGTCGTGGCTGGGAGCCACCGACAGCCGCCGACTTGCGGCACCAGTGTGTGTACCCTGATAGAAACCTATGTTTAAAATTCTAAAATGTATGGCGCTGCGTGGCGCGCTGCTGAGCGGCACTTCTACCATGCGACCTGCTTAAGAGGGCGTACATTGTTTAAGTTTGTTACATTTTGTGTATAGTGTTGTTTTATGTCAGTTTACATGAACAATGTTACGTGTAAAGACTGATGTTACTGGATTCGGAGATGTCATACATGTTCATATGCATACCAGCGGACATTTAAATGAGAGACTGTGAAAAGGACTCTGAGAAATGCATATTTTAAATGTTATGAGCTTTATTTCTTGTAGCTTTCATGTTGTCTGCTGAAAAGAGAGTGAGAAAGAGAGAAACAAAAAAACAGCAAAGACATCAGTATGACACCTGGCAAATCATTTTTTTAGACTAGTGCAGCTACAACCTTCATTCATCTTTGGAACAGAAATTAAAATATTTTAGATGAAATTCAAGGCAAGGCAAGTTTATTAAAATAGCACATTTCATTCACAATGGTAATTCAAAGTGCTTTACATTAACAAGGAATAAAAGAGATAAGTATAAAAAATAAAGAATAAAAATTATTAAAAACATAACAGATTAAAATGTGTTAAAAAAGAATGAAATAGAAAAGAAAGACACAATAGTGTGATCTGTCAGACGTAGCACAATGCTCATTCAGAACAGACGTGCTTTCAATCTTGATTTGAATGTGTCTAATGTTGGAGCACATCTGATCATTTCTGGAAGCTGATTATAGCAGTGAGGGGTGCAGTAGCTGAAGGCCAATTCACCCTGCTTTGACTGAACTCTTGGAATTTCTAATTTACTTCTTGATCCTAAAGATCTGAGTGATCTGTTAGGTTTGTTTTCAGTGAGCATATCTGTAATGTATTGAGGTCCTAGACCATTTGATGATTTATAGACAAGTAATAATACTTTAAAAAATCTATTCTGAATGTAACTGGGAGCCAGTGTAAAGACCTGAGGACAGGTGTGATGTGCTCTGATTTCCTGGTCAGAATCCTGGCCACAGCGTTCTGGATGAGTTGCAAATGTCTGTCATTTTGTAAGACCAGTGAGGAGGCCATTACAGTAATCCACTTTGCTGCTGATAAAAGCATGAACAAGTTTCTGTAAGTCTTTACTGAACAAAGCATCTAATTCTTGCAATGTTTTTGAGATGATAGTATTGTATGCTGATTTGACATGGCTATTGAAACTATGACTCCAGAATCACACCAAGCATCTTGACCTTATTTTTTGTTGTTTGACCCTTAGAGCCAAGGTATGTATTCACCTTGAGAACCTCATCTCTGTTCCCAAACACAAAGACTTCAGTTTTCTCTTTGTTTAACTGAAAAAAAAAGTTGGCACATCCAACTGTTAATTTCATCAATGCATTGGCAGAGGGTGTCAATGGGGCTGTAGTCATTAGACAGTAAGTCTATGTAGATCTGAGTGTCATCAGCATAGCTGTGGTAGGAGATTTGGTTCTCTCATTATTTGGCTCAGTGGAAGCATCTAGTGCCAAACCTGAACCTTGTGAAACTCTACATGTCATAGGATGTCCACCTTGACCTTTGGTCACCTATACTGACATAGTAACCTCTTCTTCAAGGTAAGATCTGAACCATTTGAGGACCAATTCAATTCAAAAGATCTCTGTCCCTTCATAAACAGTAACAGTCCAGAGACATTTAAAGTCCAGAAAAGAAACCAAAAACATTGTCAAGACATTCCATGTGACTTCAGTGGTTCTGAAATCAGTAAACATACGAAGCTCAAAGAACACTTTTATACACACACACAAAGAATAATAATGTAAATAGGATTTTGTTCAACTACGTTCGCTCCTGTGTCAGGTTGTCAGGGTGCACATTTACTACAGGCAATATGACAGCAGCACAATATGCAAGCATCCTATTGCCCTATTGAAAGGCAAACTTGTGTTTAACATTGTTTGCAACACAAAGATTTTTTTATTGGAGTTTTATTGGAAAATATGATGACAATGTTCATGGTGTTTAACGTTTTAGGATTATTGCTCCACCTGGAGGATGAGAGAGCTCTTGGATTTAATCTAAAATATCTTAACTTGTTCTCCAGGGATGAATGAAGGTCTTGGAGGAATGGAACAACATGAAGGTGTGCATTAATAACAGAATTTAAATGTTTAGGTGAATTTAACCCATTAAGCTCAATAGTTCTTTTTGTCCTGACTTACCTCTAAGCGACGGATGATTTCCCTGAGGGGCAGAGCACTCTCGTCACCTCCGATAAAGGTGGTGGTGGGCAAGCGGAACACTTTATCCAGATCAGACTCTTCCAGCCCATAGAAACCTGACAGTCAAACATACAACAAGTCCAGCCCAACCCAGAGAGAAGGGCAAGGTGGAGAGCGGGGAGGAGAGGGGGACGGGTAAACAGAAAAAGACAAGAAACACCATGGATGCCAATGAGTGCGAAGAAGGGATGCAGGGGAATAAAATCCAAATGTAGAGACAGGGATGGGATGACAAGGAGAGAGAGAGAGGGAAAATGTTTGAGTTAGTGAGGGGTGGGTAGAGTGATGACAATGATGGCATGCATAAACACAGTGGATTAGAGTGTTATGGAAACACAATAAATACATAAATAGCATGATGCATGTTATAACAGTGACACGACAAAGCAGACGATAAATGAAAAAGACATCATCATGTATCAAGTAGTTAGTTATTTGATGACAATTGAGAAAGAGAGAGAGAGAGAGAGAGCGATAAATGCAAGAGGCAAAAGAGAGGTGGTTGGAAAATTGATAGAGAGGTGGAGAATTTTGGGGGTTAACAAATTTAAAAAAGAAAAAAAGAAAAAAAAGAGGGTTAACACTAAGAGCCTTATTATTGTCAATATAGTACATAATAATGCAAGTATCATTGTTGTCATAAATGAATTCAGAATAAAAGTGCCTTTTTTCAACTGATGGCTTGGTTTAGTACAGTACGGTACAGCATGGTTTGGTATTGGGCTTGTGTTTCCACTGCCAACATTACCCTTTTGGTAGGCGTTTTGAACTGCTGTTCGATTATGGCGTGTTTCCACTGAGTGGTTCGGCACAGTATGGGTCGGTACGCTTTTATGGACATTTCCACAAAAGGTGTCCAAAACAAAAGGTGTACAAAACCATGTCAAAAGGTACCAAAAAGCAAACCATACCATACAACTTTTTGGGTACCCTTTCCAAAGGGTACCTAGTACACGTCGTTTCACTCTGTGGCCATCTTTGAAACGCCTATCGAGCAGTATGCTCGGGCATTCTGTTTGAATGGGGAAACATCAAATTCTTCAAAACTACTTGCCAAGTTTAAGATTACATTTCATACTACGAATAACCAATAAAGTTTAACAACAACTGTCTATTTAGTTTCATTTCTAAATTTTCATATCACACAAAATCTGCAGAACTCATGTCTGGTCCAAGCACCTCCCCCGGAGAATTGTCATTCTATAGCGATCGTTGATTGGCTCCTGTACTAGAAGGTGGGGCTTCATTCGCCATATAGACAGTTACACAAAAGTATCCGAGTGACATGTCTTGTGTATTCTATAGTCTTTAGTACAACAAAGGGTATCAAAAGGCGGAGCTAGATGAGCAGCTGAATGCTATTGGTTTACAGGAGAAACATCACTAGCGCGTGTACAAGCCAGGAGAATGAAAACAAAGACAGGGCCATTTTTAAATACACAGCCGAAACATTACACTATTATAATTTATACATCTAACAATGAGCCATGGTCGGCCCGAGCTCAAACAAATCTTGCCTTAATCAAAAGCAGCCACAAAGAAGAGCAGAATCTGTGTGTCCTATTGTCATTTTACGAGGCCGTCTAAAGCACAAGCGGTTTCACTTTCTCAACTGAGCTTGCATGCATGTCTATATTTGAAATAGTAAGTGCTTATGTGAACTTCAAGTGAGCATGACGTTGATTACAACTTTCTGTTGAACACCATGGGCACCAAAAGGGCTCCAGTGCTACCCTTTGGCAGTGGAGACACAAGTCTGATAAAGGTGACCTGTACCAAACCGTACCGTACTGTACTGTACCACTCAGTGGAAACAAGGCATTAACATCCTTCTCAGCTGTTCGCATTAATTTTCTTTTGCAACCTAAAGTTGCAACACTTTAGACAGAACATGTGAATAGCCTCATAAACAACAATGGAGGAAAATGAGGTGGCATGTGGTGGCTTGTCACAAGAAGATGACAACAAGCTTTTTTGACCATGGTTCATTGCTGCACCGCACCATCATAGTATTATTATGGTATCATGTCTGTGTTGTCACTCCCTTGTCTTGTTGCACATGCAAGTGACAATTCTCAGTAAACTAATAGTGTTTAGCAGCTCATCAAGCTGCTCCCTATTAGTATTGTGCTAGGCACCCTTACTTAAAAGTGCCACAAAAGTGGTATATGTATATATAATATGTATCTTACTGTACTGTACTGAACTGTTCCACTCAGTGGAATTAGACCATAATAAGTAAACAAGCGCATATATTTATATATTTGGAATGTGAGCTAATGACTTGACCAGAAAACAAAAATGTAATGGTATTACATTATTTTATTATGTTTATTCAATCAGCATCCAATGCTCTTTCAATGTCAAGACAAAATTTACATTTCATATTTCCCATTAAATATAAATATGTATAAAATATTAAAGGTCCCGTGAAATTTAAATAAATTTCAGATATAAATTTTTTTTACATACTTCAGTTTCTCATTAAATCTTGACCAATCAAATGCTCTCTACAATCTGACATATCCAACCCCCTTCAAGACACTTCTCATTTGCATTTCATTTGATGCCCTTGAGCTCAAAGCAGGTAGGTATCGCTGCAGTCCGGAGACCTCCAAGTGGGAGGGACTTAAACCACAAGTTGGTTGGGTTTAGGTGGTGTAGGTAGAGCAGATATTAATAAAACACATCAGGTTACTGTGAAGTTGGGTTTAGAGTTAGGGTAGGTAGGGCAGGGCTATTAATCGAAAAGTATTTGAAATCGACATTCAGAACCTATAATCAATCAAAATTTTCCAGGACGATTTTTTCAATAACTTTGTCTACGAGTCACGTGACCCCGCTCTGTTAAAGGCTGTGGTTGATTTGTACTTTTGCAGCCACTTTGCGCCCATATCTGATCTCTGGTCAAGTAGGACGATGGACTCATTCTTGAGCCTTATGTTGCACTACATTGATGATGATCGGTAGCTGCACCAGAGATGCCTTTAGACAGCATATAAAATTAGTCAGTGAACTATAAGGGCCAAACAATTAAAATAATCGTACATTAATCGTAATCGAGTTAAAATGTTCAATTACTCAAGATTTAGATTTTAGGCCAAATTGCCTAGCCCTAGGGGTAGGTGTAGACATTTATAAAGCACAATATTGGACTCTGCGTTATGTACAAGACATTAAATAAATAAAAATTCCAGGTTTGTACGACCCACTTGGAGCTCAAGTCCTACTCCCTTGGAGCTGGCTCCGACCTCCGTTTATACCCTTCTCGCTCAAAGACGCTCACTGGCAGAGCTGCGATAAAACTAAAAATGCTATTGGCTGTTTTTTTAAAAGGGGAGGTGCTACTCTTTGTATCATAGATCACAGGACCTTTAAAAGTACAGCAAAAGTGCCATTCTAAAACAGCTAGAATTGTATATAAACTAGTGTATTACTGTATCACTTAAGACTAATAAATTATCCAATATCCCTAACAAAAGGATGATATTAAAATAAGAGAGAGAAAAAAAAAAACTACATCAATTAAGCACAAGTTTCAATAAACCTTTAAAAGTAAATCAGAAAACTGATCAAAAACATGTCCAATAGATATTTAATCAATCAATCAAATCAGATATTCTTCACCTTTTGAAACACACACACACACACACACACACACACACACACACACACACGCACACACACGCACACACACGCACACACACGCACACACACGCACACACACGCACACACACACACGCACACACACGCGCACACACACACACACACGCACACACACACACACACACACACACACCTTCAAATAAACCAGGCAAATAGATTCTAATAGATTCTACCATGACCCAAAATAGCAATACTAATCCAAACAACATGCCAGTTGGCCATTTTAGTCTCTGAAGTTTTACTCTTTGAACACTAGACCTTATTTAGATGAATGGCTAGTTATTTGGGTCATATTAACTTTAAAGGTAATTTCATAAATGAACAGAGGGAAAATGAGGGTTTACTGAGGCTTATACAGTACCTGCAAAAAGCTGTACAGAGGTACCGATCAATCGGTGCACATGAAAACTGACCTGCCAGTGTTGATTATGTTGTTTTACAAGGAGTGAAAAAGATGCAGCCATGCACTCAAACTGTCGTGTTAAAGAGAGAGAACAAACTAAAGTTGACCAGGGTGTTAGTAAGAACACCAAGCAAGCAAGATGAACACAGAGAGAAAGAGGAAGAGCAAAAGGAGAGAATGTGAAATTGTTTTAGGTGTATGTGTACCTTGCATTCCTAACATTGTGGGGACCAAACATCCTCAAGTTTGGTCCCCACAAGGAAAATGGCTTATAAAAAGCACACAGAAGTATTTTGATAACGTAGAAATGATAAATGTTTCCTGTGAGCGTTGGTGCAGAATGATAAAATATACAGTCTGTACTTTATAAACATCATTACATATATACGAGAGGTCTCGATAAAGACAGCTGTACAAGTGTGAGTGTGTGGTAGAGAATGGAGAAGCTGATATGGAAAGTGTTGTGTAAAGTTGTGTGTTCTGGGCGACTTTACCAAAATATTTTCAATAAACACACAGATTTCATTATTTGCCACATAAAGCTTCCCTTCACCACATTTGCAGCTAGAGGACAGCAAAGCCTCCAAAGCACAACTCTCCAAAAAAAAGCCAGACTTTTAGCAGAAGCATTCCTAAGTAATGTCCACATACACATCTCATTTGAAAAAGAATCACTTTTTAATTATTTTTGTGTATTTTAATACATTTCAACAGCAAAACAAAGTTCTCATATGCCAGACTGTCCATTACAACAAACTCACTTTGTGTCGTCTGTTTAATTTACAGTATACGGAGAAAAAGCAAAAATCAAAATGGAAAAAGCTTCATCATGTTAGCAAATAGTTATCAGATCGCATATACAGCGGGGTAAAATAAGTATTGAACATGTCACTATTTTCCTCAGAAAACATATTTCTATATGTGCCGTTGACGTAGTTGCCGTTGACGAATTAGTTTACAAATGAAGTTATGCATAATAAAAGGAAATGACACAGGGAAAAAGTATTGAACACATGAAGAAAGGGAGGTGTAGAAAGGCAAGGAAAGCCCAGACAGCAGCTGAAATCTCCCAGTAGTTCTTCAGCAACCCTCTGCCCTTCCTCAGTGTAAATTAATATTACCTGCTTCAGTCCAACAGGGTGGACATTTTCAGCAAGACAATGATCTAAAACAACCAAGAAAACTCAAATGCTTTCAGAGAAAGAAAATCAAGCTGTAGAATGGCCAAGCCAATCACCTGACTTGAATCCAATAGAAAATACAAAATAAAGCTCAAATTTGATAGACGAGATCGACAGAACTATCAAGATTTCTGTTGAAGTCTGTGAAAAAAAATAAAATCACACCTGAGAAATGCATGTGACTTCATTCTCCATATGAGAGGTGTCTTTAAGCTGCCATCAGCAAAAAGGCCTTTTATCTAAACTATTAAACACGTTTCAGTAGTTTAGTACTGTCTCCTTGTCCATGTATATCCACTGTTGTTACACAACTCATTTTTCAGATTTTTTTTTGTTTTGTTTTATGTTTGTATTGTTTGAGTTTTTACCAAAATCTGGTTCAATTGCATGTCAACAGCCCCTTTAGAAATATTATTACCAAGAATAAACATGATGTGTTAAATACTTATTTTCTCAACATGCTATATGTCTGGACATTAAAGAAGTCTAAGAGTATTCATGTAGACTGCTGAGCCATTCAGCATCAGAATAACAAAAAAGCAAATACATATGTGCTAGCACTCACATCACAGGCAACGGAAATCAGAATCGCTTTGGCTTTTTATTGAATTGAACCACTGCGAACACAATGCTGTGCAAAACGGGCATCATACACATCACACTTATCATTTGGCCAGCTGTTTAGAGCACATCAATTACCCTTTTCCCAGTTACAGATTTGAGAATTTTCAGCAAAGTGAAATTCAGACTCTGTAAAGTAAAGAATAGAGATGTACATTCATGTAAAATGGTCACAAATTACAGAGCATTTGAAGCATAAATTAGGGCTGCACGATAATGTGAAAAACATTGTAATATTTTGTTTTATGCAATATATATATATATATATATATATATATATATATATATATATATATATATATATATATATATATATATATATATATATATATATATATATATATATATATATATATATATATATATATATATAGCGACATACATAGAATTTCTAAAGATGACTAATTTTACATTGATTGGGATGATTTTTTACAAAAGTGCATCTGCATCAAATATAGAAAATTAAATCAACAAATTATAAAGCATAGATGAAAACTCTTTCATAGATGAATAAACAGAGCTTTACAATTTTATATAGTTGAGTCTAACAGTAGTGAGGTACAAAAATTCAATCATCAAATCTAAAATAAAACTTCATTGTATGAATAATTAAACCCAATTAATCTTTATTTGGATGATTTTATTATTTGGACGTGTTTTAAAGACTTATGGTTGTAAGATTTTAAGCAAATTTTGGGCACAAGAATCTTTCACACTATGAGATTAAAGTTAAACTGTGCAATGACTCCGCAAATCATGTGTTCTGAACGGTGGTTCCTGGTTAATTATAAATTCCAACTTCACATTGCAGATCCTGCGATCTGATTATTGGAGACTTGCACATTGCAACGACATATTGTGCAGCCCTAGTATAAATTGTTATAATGGTCCAATAAAACCAACAAAAACAGCAGTAGTTGGTCATTAAATTGGATCATATGTGCCATCATAACAATTATATCACCATCATGCGGTTTTATGTGGCGTGTAATCCAACTGGTGACTTAGCTATGAACATCTGTTTTTTTTAAACATGCTGGCATAAACATATAGTTATTTTCTTACACGCAGATCTAGCTATATCGACAACTAGCAATTTTTTTGAGCAAAGCAAAATTATTCTCTATTGAGTGGACATTTTGGCTAACAGAGCTAGCTACAGTATTATTTGTACCAGACACCTACATACAAATTACTTATTACAGACAGCATTAAAATTCAATCCTCAAAATTCAATATTTCCCCTGATTGTCATAGATTTCTATCAGGGTACGCACACCGGTGCCACTGTCTGCGGCACCCAGCTATGACTCAGGACACTGTTCATATTTCTGCCGAGCCACAGAGCACCATCTGAATAGTTTCATATTAAAAAAACATTTGAATGTGCGCGTCTGGTGTGCAATACTTCCAGCTGTCATGTGTGTGCCATGTCACGGAGACCACATCCGGAGTGCGACCCCCTTATCGTGGCACTCCGAGGCGCCCAGCTACGACTCAGGACACGGTTCATATTTCTGTCATGACACAGAGCGCCATCTGAATAGTTTCATTTTAAATAACATGTGAACGTCTGATGCGTGATACTTACAACTGTCATGTGCGCGTCGTGTTGTGGCGCTGAGCAACGCATCTGGTGTGCGACCCCCTTTACAAATATACTGTACAAAGCAGATGCACCGATTGACGATGCACCCTGCCACACAGCGCCATGTATTTGAGAATTCTAAACATAGATTTCTATCCAGGTACGCACTCCGGCTTCTGCAAGTTGGCGGTTCACTGTTCATATTTCTCCCGCGCCACAGAGTAAATAGTTTCATATTAAATAACATTCGAATGTGCGCCTCTGGTGTGCTATCATGTACGCGTCGTGTCGCATCCGGATGTGCGACTTTCTTAAGAATAGGTGACAAGAGCACTGCAATTATTTCTCCTTTAAAAGAGCATACAACCCAATAGCTTTTCGTACCCGTTCTATGCTCTAAATTGAATTTGATTTGCAGGAGCTTAGAGAGCATATCAATGGCTAGTTCTTTGATGTTGGCTTGCACATTCACAACAATTACACTGTCACCATTAAGCCTTTAAATCTTATGCTTTCAATTGGCATGTGAACTTTTTCCCAGATAGAAAAGCTATTTAAATTTTAAGTGGCTTCCGTTGTACTATTGTTAAACTACTCTACAAAGACAACATGTTGAAGATAATATAATTAAGCTACTCCATTGACATTTGCTTTTTTGTTTGAATGAATGAATTTAATTACATAAACTGACTAGGTTGTGAGGACATGAAAATATAAATGTTGTAATCAAAGTAAAACTCAGTAATTTTATTTTTAGAAATTAAGACAAAATATAAAGGGTAACAGCCTATGTAAGACTAAAATTGAACAAATACCTAATTTTTCTTTCTTATTTCAACAACTTTATTAAACATGGACCTTTCATTAAAAAAAATCTTATTTCTGCTACATTCTTACTTTGTAAATGTAACCTATTGATTTAAATTGTAGGGAAACTGGGTGGTTAGGAAAATTATATTGGTCACACATTATGGACACCCATTTACGTGAATATATCTCTATCACTATATATAGAGAAAAGAACACGATTAATGGCTGTCTATATAGTTAAACATGCATATTTAAAAAGTTAAAATTCACACACTGACATTTAACACTAACCAATAACAGAATTTGTCCCATGCACACTTTTGCCCTTGTTTAGAGAGTAGGAATAAACAAGCTTTAGATAACCAAACGACACCTTTTTTTCCCTCAAAGATTCAAGGAAAAACTGTAGAAAAATATAATGCACAAATCAATGTCGCTACCACAAAATCAACTAGAAATGCACTCAAAAAGCAACTACAACTATTTGCAGCTACTAATACATAGCTTTAAAGCAAGAGGCAAAGAGTTGTTTGCCATGAAAGCCTACCTCCAATGGTTAGAGCGCTTAGACGCTTCTTGACATGTGTAAGGTCTAGAGAGCCAGTAGTATGGGGAGAGAAAAAAAAATCCACTAGAAGTTAGTAAGTGAATCCCAGAGTCGGTGCCATAAAGAGAGATCAAACATTAAGTTACAGCACTAAATTGAATTTTTGAAATATGGACAGTTACTCACTGATGTGAACCATACATCTTGTTATGGATTCCAGATAAAACACAACTTTTCTTTACTTAAATCACACCAGGCATCAAACCAAGCAGTTCCTTAATGCTAAAAAAAATACAATCACAACTTAAAGCCCATGACACATCACAGCCTCCAAGTGTTTAAAGCTTTAATTATGCCCTATACACTGCAAAGCCGCATCAAGTTTGGCCAATGAGATGCTGAACATGTCCACTGAAGCGTTGTTTGTGCTGCAGAAACACAAGGGCTGTTCTAAAAATCCAACTGTTGAAGCTTTATAAAAAAAAATAATAATAAAAAAAACCGCTGAGCGAACACATGCTCTGCACATTGCTGCATTGTGGGTGTTTTAAAAATGTGGCACTTCTATTGACAACAACAGTTCTGCAGTGCAAAAACGATTCAGGAATTAATATGATAAAAAAAATGACAGTGCATTTTGGAAAGATACTATAAATTAGTAGATCTACTCCTGGAGTAGCTTGTGCATAGAATACAGAGGATTGAATGGACCATTGGGAATAACCAGATATTCGTAGCCACTGTCCTGTCACTAATACACTTCACACATCCTGATGAGGTTATATGCACACCAGGGATATGTGTCTCTGAATTGAGGGTGATGCCTCAATTGAATCTCGATGGACTGCCAATGATACAATAAATTGTGTATAAAGAAGCTATTGATAAAATATGTTATATCTTCACCCCATCATGATGCACTAAAATACGATTTCAATAAGATGCAATGGAATTTTTATTTATTTATTTTTTACTGTCAGGCTAAACTGTCTTGTTCCAAAGTCCCTTTAAGGCAAGTCATTTCATTCGGCAGCCATCTTTGAAATACCTCTCGGGCAGTATGCTCAGGCATTCTATTTGAATGGGGAAACATCAAACTCCCCAAAATTGCTTGTCAGGCTTACGATTAGATTACATATTAGGAATCAACAATAAAATTTCTTAACCTTTAACTCAAACAAATTCTGCAGAAATTTACGTCTGGTTTGAGCCCCTCCCCCGGAGACTCATCAGTCTATAGGGATTGATGATTGGCTCCGGTACCAGAAGGCGGGGCTTCATTCCAAAATTGACTGTTACACTTTTCAGACTTGGACTTTCAGCATGCACTGGGAAGGTTTGCTGTAGAGTGTGTTGCAGCGTCTTGAAAAACAGCACATCCAAGTCTAAGTCCAAGGCCATGGTGCTGAACCAGAAAACAAGCAGCTTGCCATCTCCTGGTTGGATGAGAGCTCTTTCCCCAGGTGGAGGAATTATCTTAGGGTTTTGTTCATGAGTGGGAAAAAGATGGAACATGAGACTGACAGGCAGATTGGCGCAGCAGCAATGCTGCCATTATACCGGTGCACTGTGATCTAGAAGGAGCCGAATCAAAAGGAGACCCTGAGGAACAATCAGGATACACCGGAGAGACATTGTCTCTTGGATTTTCTGGGAGCTGGGGGAAAGTGGAGAGGGAATTCCCTCCAGAGACAGCTGCCCCTGCAACCCCACACAGATAAGTGTCAGACAATGGATGGATGGAGGTTTGTGTGGTCGAATTTATCCTAATATTTTGTGGAACATACCTTGAGGATTTACAGTGTGAAGATCAATGACTATGATGATATATTCCTGATTATTTTAATCATTGTACTGTCCTTCATTATACCTTCTGTTTTAACTTAATTCAGATAGTAGATGTTATGTTATGTAGTCGTAGATGCTTTTAAACAGTTCCATTAAAAACTGTGAAAAAAATATGAGACCCTCAGTAATTCATTTTACAGTGATAGGTATAATATACAGTGTATTTAAGTAGTGAAATTAATCACTGCACCTAACGCATTCAAATGGCTGATTTATTAAGAATTAAAGCATCAATCATTGAATCAGTGGCACGCTCAACCACAGACTTATTCAGGGATGTTTCAAGTTTGCTAACTATGGTCCCAAGTACCACTGAACTGTTCACAACTTGTGTTCAAAGTTGCTTTTGCGACCACACCCCAATAACAAAACATTGCTGTGTGTTGCTCAGAGACCCACAAAAGTTTTCTGTGGCTTTGTTTGTAACTACTTGCATTCCTTATCATCAAAAAACATAAAAAGAGTGAGATCAAGCAATCTTTGGCGCCCACAACAGCTTTGGTGTTGGGACTGTGGACACAGTCATCAAAACAGTCCCATATTTTATGGTGGATGAAAAGAAACACTGCAAGTAGTACAGGGTGTCACGTCAGTCACTCAGGTGAAAAGCATCTGTAAGCCAGTTCGGAGCAGATTCAAGTGCAGCCTACATTTTATAATAGCATATCCTGGATCTTAGTCTTTTTCAAGCTGTGCATTACACTTTTCACAATAAATCCAAACATTATTAAATCAGATTTTTTTCTGTCAATACACAAGTTTATATTTAATGTACAAGCCTCAGCTATGAGCTCCCATTACCACACATAGTGAGAACGTAACATTATACGAGGTGATGGATCTCCCAAACACTGTACGCAGATGCTGCATTGTTATTAGTTTTACCAGTATTATCAATTAAATGCATTCTCAACTATATATATATTTCCATAACCTTTCCAAAATGCCCTGAAACAAGCCTGTTACTTGCATTTTTCCAGGTTTTTTTACGACCATACAAACCTTGAAGTTAGAAAAAAAGGATGCTTACTTTACAACTACAACTGTATTCAGTGCTTTGTTTTCTTAATTGAAACACACCATTTACACACCCTATCATCTAGTGCCGGACCATGGTGGATATATGTACAAATGTAACATGACATGACAAGCCTAACCTACGCAGCAAGAATCTTTTAGCAAAGCTTAAGCAAAGAAGAAAATGGTAAGTAGTATGCATGTGAATGCAGGGTCAACTTATATGATAGTCAAGCCAAGTCTCTAGAAAGACAGGTTCAAGTTGAACAGAGCAAGATCTTTCAAGACTTCTAGACAGCTCAAGCATCATACTGTAAGGAAAGGGCTTAAACAGCCAATACTGGATTGATGGACAGGCTTTGCCTTTTTGTGAAAACTAAGTACAATGCTGGTGCCCTTTATCACAGCAAATCCAGAATTACAGTATTCAGTCTAAAACAAATCTGTACTTGCTTTCCAGGAAAGTTGGAATGTCTCAAATTGAACGTCAGTTTTTTTACTTCAATTATGAAGGTGGTGTTGCCATTCAAACCACAAACTGTCATGGAAAGCAGTTACGACTACCCATGTAAAGACTGGCAGACATTCACAATTCCTCACCGAGTTTATCCGATGATGTAATAATGTCGGTGGGAACGCATGAATCCAGATCAGCATCCATGATCCCAAGAGGGTCCAGCTGAGCCACATGGTGACCACGTATCTACAGGAGACAAGAGGTCCCCCCACAAAAAGGGAGCCAAACGCAAAACCACCCACAGGAAAAAGATGTAGAAGGGGCAGAAAGAGGCAACAGAGGAGGAAATGCAGAATAAGAAGGTTGAGATGTTGTGGAAGTGTGATCGTAGATGAAGTGTCGGGTGTTGAGGAGGGGTTGAAAGACGGGGTAAGAGGAAGTGAGAGAAAGAGGGACAGATAAAGGGAAGGGGGAAAGCAACAATCACACAAAACAGGCTCATTAATGGCGGTCTGTTGAGCTGTGGGGGAAAGAAAACATTTCTCACCAACATGCTGGAACCCAGTAGCTACTGGGGCCTCGTCAAAATTTACACAACTGATGCCAAGTGGGTCAAGGTTTGCATTGTGATGCCCCATTACCTGAAAACAAGGCAACAGCAGTCACAAGACATGAGGAGTTCACCAAGCAGATCCTAGGTTCTTATGACTGTTAAATGATGCAACCAAAATGAGGTTTTGCACAATTTAGTATCTTAAACCAAATGGATCTATAAGCTAGAGGTTGACCAATATATTGGTTTCGTGGTCTTTGTATAACAGCAACCTAAAGAGGTGAAATACAACCTGACAGACTCTGAATCAGTTGAAATTTTGCTTTTGTCCATACGCAGGGTTACTGTGGATTGCAATTACCCAGTCTTGATCCCAGCTCAGTGTGGGTTGGGTGTAGTTGAACCAGTAAGTTACACGTGGGGGTTTGTCCCGGATGAGAGTGAGGTTTAGGGGGCTGAGTGTAACAGGCCAGCTAGCGAAGTGCTGTGCTTGTAAACCTCACTCATCTGAAATCAGCCTCCTCCTTAGACTCCCATACTAACTCCCATACAAAGAATCCTAGGTTAGATCCCAGTGCAGTGTGGGTTGGGTGCAGAAGGGCGTTACATTAACTCTTTAATAAGTTTGAAATTTCACATGAAAAGGTTTTGTTCGTACTGATTTTAGAAATTAAGTAATTAATATATAATCTGCCAGACATTTCCACCTTTTATTAATGTTATAGACACAATCCAATACTGGCCAACCTCTGCTGTCTGCTTAGTGAATATTCTTCTCCTGTGACCTCAAAAATCTATCTTCTAAAAATTATCTTTTTTTTTTTTAACTAAAATGACAGTAAATACAAATCTCTTACCTTGGTAAAGTTTTAAGTTGCAAACTGGTTAAAGGCAGCACTGAGATATCAACTTCAAGATGATCATTTAAGAAAATTCACAGAACTTTTAAATATCTTTGTGTGTACCTGATAGGCCCTGATAAGGGACTGAACTGCCAGATGGTCTTCCACCAGCTTCTCTACATTCGGCTGCGCCCCCACGAGTGACTGGGCCTGAGCAAGTCCAGCCAGACTCACACCCAATGGAGGAGGACTCTGGTAAGCTGTACCTGGAGGGGCACCAGCATTTGCATTCCTGAAGAAAATGTCCCAAGACTGCAAAACAGAAAGGGAGCCAGAACTTAGATTTACCCTCACAATAAGTAAATAATAATAATAATAATAATAATAATAACAACAATAACAACAACAATAAAAACAACATAAATAGGGCTGCACGATATTGAATTATCCATTGTGATTTTTTTATTCTCTGATACATATTGCGATATGAATACAATTTCACTATACGGGTTGAATGAATTTTTGCAAAGAATTTATAATTTTAGATTGATTGGGATCATTCTGTAGGGGAGTGCATAAAATATGATAAACTATCTTAAAGAAAAATATGCAAATTACTGTTTTGCGAAGAGTCGAAATGTATTCAGGTATACAGTAATTGAATAATTAAATGTAAAATGATACTACATAGTCTTTGTTTTAGAAACAATAAAATTTAATGAAATGGCAATTTTTAAAAGTTATAAATAGTGCATTTTCTTAAGCCTGAATGCTTTTAAAACCCTCACATAGTCACAGGCCTCAAAAATCAATAGCAAAATGATCAATTATAGTCCAGACTCAACACTGCGTATCCTGCGATGTGACTATTCCGAATGAACACATAGCAATATTGATGAAGTCAATGTTTCCAGGTTTCTTCAAACGATC
This sequence comes from Danio aesculapii, assembly GCF_903798145.1. Taxonomy (NCBI): domain Eukaryota; kingdom Metazoa; phylum Chordata; class Actinopteri; order Cypriniformes; family Danionidae; genus Danio; species Danio aesculapii. The sequence goes on from NC_079442.1 coordinate 12,799,055, forward strand.
TTCTTTTGTGTTTAACAGAAGAAAGAATTTCAAACTGATTTGAAACAAATAAGGGCAGCGTAAATTATGACAGAATTTTTATTGATTCCCCCTACCAATGCATAACAGCAGGTGCAGAACCTGTTCTTTATTATGTGTGTCCATAGACTGACTTATGACAGCTAGGTCTCGCCGGTAGCTGTCCTGAGCTCAGCATATACATTTCTTACAATTATCAGATAATATGCTGTGTGCACTTATTGTGCTCACAAAACATTTAAGTGGCCTCCATTTCCCCAAGTAAGTGAAAATTCTTCAACAGTCATCTGAAACGTTGTAATACTGCATTATGCCTGGATTTCATAAATAGCCTTGCATGTACTAATTCAGACTATATTTGAAGTATTCGAAAGTAATTAACGTTTTTTTTCCCTGTAGTAAAACATCAAAAGAATAATGCTTAGTGTAATGAAGTATTAAGCATTTCTCCCAAAGTAAAGCCAATTTAAGCAAATTACTAGGAGGCATCAGTAGCTCCACCCACGCCCTGCTGCTTTGCCTATTTTTGGTTACCCATGGTCGCTAAAATGGCGACGGTTGGCCACACCCACTTGTAGCTTCATTTGCGCTCTTCAGAAACCTATAGGTGACGTCACAGATACTACGTTCGAATTTTTTTGTCAATGCAATCTCCTCATGCCTCTTCCTAAGCCTGCAGCACAAGCCATCACAGGAAATACATTTGAATTTTAGCAAAAGATGACGTGTGTTCTGAATGTTTTAATCGCACCGCCTAGGGTCATTATCACACTGGTGTGATCGTATGCATGAAAGGATTAAAGTATAAAACATCTGACATGTCAACAACATCATCTGCAGAGTGATTAGTTTCATTTGTCGGGAACATTACAAGTCAAGATTCGGCTTGTCTGGGTACTGAAAAAGCAGACATGCCATTTATGAACTGCTGAATGAGATTTAAAGATCTTAAGTGTGCAGCAGTGAGCCTTGCATACTTACGGACTAGTTTCCACACTAAAAATTATTTGAGCTTAATAGGGTAAAATTATTTATTCTGTTTTGTTCCTTTGTGGAAACACAAACAACAAAAAATGTATTCAGTCAATTGATTCAGGCAATATTTAACCTTTTTTTTTTAAATCAGATTAGCTGACCAGAAAGTAATATATAAATGGATAAATTATACAGTTAAAGCAAGGAATATTCTGTTATTAATATAACAGTGCAAGGAATTTTCCACAGTATTTCCGCTAATATTTTTTCTTTTGGAAAAAAGTTAAAGCTAGGGCTGCACGATTCTGGCAAAAATGTGAATAATTTTTTTTTGCTTAATATCAAGATCACGATTCTTTCTCACAATTTTGTAAAATGTAAAATAAAGGTTAATATGATTAGCCAACATATGGTAAAACAACAATATTAGGCCTGTGTGTAGGTATACTGTTGCTTAAAATGCTAAATTTTGTAGTCATTATGGTGGACTTGAACAGACTTTCAATATGTCCTGTTTGTTAATTCACAGGAAAAATGATGACACCAGAATACTATTCATAATTGTAAAATTGAATTATGATGTTTAAGACATGTGCTTGTCATCTGTTATTGACAACATTAATAGACCATTTGTTTTCAAAGGTAAAATTAGAATTTTGTCATTATCAGATTCCTTCTTGCATTATATTCAACATTATATATAGGCTAGGGTTGTTATACTGACAGTAAACATTTATTTTCGTGCAAAACACTTGTGTTCGCTATGAAAGAAAAAACATATCAAATGTTAGTCGTAATCATAACTGTAAATTGCGATATGATCATTTAAATGATGTGCGCACAGGTTTCACTTTCACTTCTGAGTGCGGCTCATGGCTGCCGTCACTGTTATAAAAAACACATACATGCAAATCAAACGATCGCTCTGTGCAACAAACTAAATGTTATTTACAACTTTATTACCTGTTATCCACAGTCTATGCAGCTTCTGTTCACTAAAGTAGGCATTATAGACGGGCACGTTCTCGGCAATGTTGACAGATTGGGCGGTATTGAATTTATTTTTGCGGGTAAAAAAATTACATAGGCGGGAGGGGGAGCTTGAGCTCCTCCTTCCTATAAGCTGTTTTAATGCGTACACCCACCCCACCCTTAACCCCAATCCTCAGTGACATCACTCGTAGAAGTAGTGCAAGGAAGGAGGAGCTGGAGCTCAAGCTCCCCCTTGCTGGAGCTCAGCTCTGCCCAAGTGGCTCTGCAGTGAGCACCACTTGGGCTGTTTTGCAACAGAGTGGCGGCCAGCCCAGGTCTTCATTTATAAACCTGTTATGATCCCCCAAAGAGGTGCCATAGCCCCCGTTCTCCACATACAAACGCTAACAACAGTTGCGATCTGCCAATGAGACAACAGATTTTTGCGGTGCTTTTTAGTTTTCAGCGGGTTTTAGGCTGGAAACAGTCCTCTACATCTGGCAACACTGGCATTTGGAAGTAAACAAACAGCTGGTGGTCAGCTCACGTGTGATTTCGTGGCCGCGAATACATCATTACATGAAGACAGAAATGACATTTTTGGGTAAATTATACCTTATAAATACAGTATGCAACACTTTTGAAGGTGTCAATGTTGCTGTGAAGATTTGTGGGACTGCCTTGCTTCTCTCCTGACCTTGAAAATGTAATTGGCTGAATCGTAGAAAAAGCTTAATTAAGATCGTGTGTAGGGTCAAATCGAGATCGTGATCTTTTTTCGATTAATCGTGCAGCCCTAGTTAAAGCTCAATTATAAATTCATTAACAGAGTTTCTTACACCCTTGCATCTGAAAAAGATTTCCAGAAACTCCTCTGATCTTTGTTTTAACTGCAAAAAATGCAAAGGAACTTTCCTTCACTGTTTTTGCTTTTGTGACAAAATCATCTCTTTCTGGAAGAAAATACATCATTTTTTACAAGGACTCTTTAAGATAAAATTCAGCTTTTCTCTAGAATTGCATTTGTTATAAGGTGGAGTAGATAATGTGTTGGACTCCCACACCAAACATTTGTTTTTAATTTTGGTCTATCCCGCAAAGAAATGTATACTTTTATTGTGGTCATCTCCTCAGGTACCCTTCTTTTAACATGTGGTTGTCTCACGCATGTGTAATATTTCCACTTGAGAAACTCACCTATGATATACATCAAGTCAAATGACTTCTGGCAGCTATGGACACCTTTTTGGCGTTACATCAATAATTTCTCCTGATTTTCTATTCTATGGTATATATTTTTTTGCTCCTAGCTTGACTATTATCCTGTTTACTTGTTTGTATATTTCCCCCTTTTTTTTCTTTTTTTCTTCCCCACTGTATGACCGAGACTGTATTTGTATGTGCTGACGCATCAAAATAACCGACGACTAATAAATTTATTTTTTTTTTAAAGTTAACACTTTATTTTGATGGTCAAAAAAAGCAAACTGAAATTAAACGTTTCAATTTAAATGGTGTCAATTAATCAGATTTAGTTTCAAATGTACATACTGTCACCCGAAGGGTAGAAAACTTTGGTGAGCAAATCAAGGCAAAAGCAGATTCTGCTTGACTATTGTATTCAGCATTGAACTCCACTGTGTTATAAATGTGATTACGCTTTTAATCACAACAATTATAATTAAAACAGTTATACTGCATTAGTTAATATGATTTAAAGTAATGTTTTTTTTTATTATTCAACATTATAAAATAAATGAACAAAATTACCCATGGCAGCTTTATTATAAAACTGTTTAGTATATTTATCTTTGGCCCGGTGCTATTAATGATATTTGGTTTTAGCCCTTCATACAAAAAAGTTTGGGCATCCCTGGTATAAAGTAAAATGATGTGATGTGTTTGTTCCTTTGTGCTTTCCCAGTGATGGGTTGCAGCTGGAAGGGCATTCGCTGCGTAAAAACATATGCTGGATAAGTTGGTAGTTCATTCCGCTGTGGCAACCCCAGATTAATAAAGGGACTAAGCCGAAAAGAAAACATATGAATGAATGTTCCTTTGTGCAATACACAAACAACAAGAACAACCAAAACAAGTTCATCAATAACTGAAACAGTATTGTTTAGAAAGCAGATATCCAAATAAAGGTATCAGTATCTATTTTGGACATTCATTAACTATGCCCATCTTAGAGCTGCAAGACATTACTTCGATAACTGATTAATCTATTGATTATTTGAATGATAAATCTATTAATCATTGATCATTTCAATGGCTAATCAGTAGGTATTGGATGATTACGCTGTTAAAAGTTCTACCTTGTATTTATTGCACAGAATGGCATTTTTAGCTTTTAGTTTTGTGAAACTTTCCCTTACTCCATACTAGTTTAAAAACCATTTACACTCATAATTCAACACTGATTCATTCAAGAGGGTGGATTACACTCTGGTGTTAAACTGGGGTAGTTTTCAAATCATAATATTGCAGGCCCTTACATTAGGTCATGTGATTAAATGAAAACTTGACAACAAGAATGTTTGTTGACAAAATGTTGTTTGACAAGCCGTTTCAGCCCTAGCCCAGTCCAACCTGATTATGAACATTCATTCTTTGGAACAGTTTTTTTTCTTTTCTTGTGAGCTGGTAGAATTACTTGCACAAGATGTATGTGGAAAGAGTTTTTGTACAGTAAAACTATGCATAGTTGTGATTTCAGGTTGCCTGTGCCATTATTTAATGAATAAAAAGGCACAGTCCAGCAAACACAAGTCTGCCTTCTGCTTTCTAGTACTGCTCCAATCTTGAGAAACTTTAGTGTTTGATTAAGGTTGTTTGACTAACCTTTGTTTGATTAAGGTTGGAGCAAAACTGTGCAGGACTAAACTTGCACGCCTGTGTTGTTTGTAGATTACACATACTTTATCATAATTGCAAATTGTGTGCCTGACTCCAGATCTAATTCATTTTTAATCAATTATTGGTATAAATCAGCTCATTGTGCTGCCTGTAATGACAAATTAGTGTTACTTTTGCTTTTTTATATATGTATCGTCTTATGACTACACTGTTTTGAATTTTAATCCAAACTATTTAGCCGTTTACTGCACTTATATCCCCTATAGCAGCTAAAAATGTAAAGTCTCACACATTCCCAAGAAATCTTCCATGTTGAAAAGGAAGGTGAGTAACTAAATGATTTTTATAGAGCAATAATAATTATTGATATGGGTTTTAAAATTCAGTTCAGACATAACAATTACTTGAGTAACTGCGGTCTCAGTAAGGTAAATATATGGTCATTTATGCATCACATGGCTAAAGGTAGGTAGGATCTTGACTTATGTTAGTTAAGAGAAATGAGGTTTTTAGAATTTATTTGTTGTTATGTTGATATAACATCAAAAATGTAGGTTTATGGACGCAACGATTAACCGATTTCACCATCACCTTGCTTTAATTCGTCACGATTAATCGTTAAGGCTTCTCAACACCGCGTTTCTGCACAGAACAAAACTGCTGCGGCTAAACAAAGTTATGCCAACTGTGCGTTAGTTTAAAGTTGAGCTTGTACACAGAGGCTGATACACACACGCACACTATGGATTAACTACTGTATGGCTGAGGCTATTAAGTAAGGGCAGTTCACGTATTGCATTTTTTGTGCACAAGTTCATTACTTCCAATGGAGGTGCGTGGTTTGCTCGCGCATATTTATGGCAAGCACTTATGGCTCCTAAACTCTGGAATAGCCTTCCTGATAATGTCCGAAGCTCAGACACACTCTTGCAGTTCAAAACTAGATTAAAGACCTATCTTTTTAGTAAAGCATACACTTAATGCATCACATAACGGTGTGATACATGAATGTGCTCCACACAGGTTTCTGCATCTTGTTTGTATACACCATGAACAGCAGCTACGCTATTTATTCTTTTTATTCTCTATTTTCACCTGGAGATACTCATCCCAAGGCCTTCAGACTATGCTGCGCCACCGATGTGATCCAAGACCAGCGACAAGATGATCCCAAGGTTTCCATATCCTGGACAAGGCTGTATCCTGAGCAGCTGATGTGGTGGTCATGGAGAAGTGGAGAGCATGAGACTGATTCCTGTGATACTCCAGGGACAGACGAGTCTCGCTGACGTCCAGCTTCTCTGGCGCCTAGACTGCAGCTCTGCACAAGACGTTTGGCCATAGGAGAAATGGTCATGCCCAACTGAGCCTGGTTTCTCTCAAGGTTTTTTAATTCTTCACTTTCACCAATTGGTGAAGTTTTTTCCTTGCCGCTGTTGCCACTGGCTTGCATGGTTCGGGATCTGTAGATCTGCGCATCGATGGATTTGCTCTTCAGTGTTTGGACTCTGGACCACACTAAACTGAGCTAAACTGAACTTACTTTAAACACTGAAAACTGAACTACACAGTTTCAATTTACTATGATCTTCAATGTGAAGCTGCTTTGACACAATCTACATTGGAAAAGCGCTATACAAATAAAGGTGAATTGAATTGAATTGAAAATTGGGATCAACGCGCATGTGGTACATGAGCGGTGCGACGCACTCATGCTTTCCAGGCGAACCTAGTTGAAAGAATGCCGCAAGCGTACCGCGAGTCACGTGACGAACTGACTAGGGATGGGTACCGAAACTCATTACTTTATCGGTACTACATTATAAAAGACCGAAGTATTGATAAGCTCTGACTGATGTTAACGTTTCTGCTATCGGTACTGGAGAATTATTGCTGAATAAACGTTACTTACAATAGCATGATTGAACTGACCAACCTTTGCTAATTTGTGATATTTGATATTCGTCTGCACAGTTGGCAATCTCGCATGAGAAATGCTCGAGTTTCCGGCAAGCATGTCAAGTATAAAAGCCTTCACAGTTCTTGGTTGTGCTTACACACTCAGCGAAGGCTCGCGCGCACACACACAGCTTGTAAGCTTGCGGAATGAACTAAATAGGTTGTATTTCCAGAGTGGACAGCGACAATGACAGTTGCAACAAACGCAACAAGTTGTTTTCTTGTATAAGCGGAAATGCAATCTGGCTAAGTGAAAGTATCTTTTAAAAGTCCATTAACTGCAATGAAAAGTATTGAAATGTTTTTGACTGCCTAGCTATTAACAGAAACATTACATCCACATCGTTATGCCAGCAGTCAATCACCTAAATTAGTATTACAAGGAAAACTGTATTTTTTTCTGCAGTAGCCCAAATTAATCTTAAACATTAAAAAATGCTTTTACATCAGCTGTATTTACAAATATAGCCTATGAATAGCCTAATAAAAACTATATGCTTAAGAAACTATTTAAAAAATGCTTATTTTTACATTGCAAGATGCTCTAAAACTGTATCAAAAACACAGTTAACTCCTAAAACATTGTTAAGTCATTTATGTGAATGTGTTAATGAAAAATCATAAACATTATTTCATTTAACTGAACTTTGAAACTCAAAAAGGGTATTTTCAACTGCAGGGAGCCCAATAAAACAAGAAAGGTCCTGACTTCTGTCAGAAAAGGCAAACATGTTGATTTTTATCCAGAAGAATGGTTAAAAGCTAAGAGTCCTTCAAACCATTGTACATTCTTTAACAGGAAAAAAATGATATATTTGTTTTACAATTATTGGTTTAGTTTTATTTTACATTCAAAACGAAATAATAAAATAAAGTGTTGTTAATTCGGTCCAATTTGTTTGTTTTTTTCAGAAAAAACACTACAAAAGTACAGATAAAAGAACTGTTAAAGTACCAAACCAATAAGTGGTAAAAGTAGTAATAGCATTAAAACCTTAACGATACCCATCCATACAACTGACCGATCAGCTTCAAACTTTGTGGTGCAGTGGGTAGCGCTGTCACCTCACAGCAAAAAGGTTGCTGGTTCAAGCCTCGGCTGGGTCAGTTGGCATTTCTGTGTGGAGTTTGCATGTTCTCCCTATGTTCGCATGAATTTCCTCCAGGTGCTCCGGTTTCCCCCCACAAGTCTAAAGACATGCACTATATAGGTGAATTGGGTAAGCTAAATTGTCCGTAGTGTATGCGTGTGAATGAGGGTGTATGGGTGATTCCCATGGGTTGGAGCTAGAAGGGCATCCGCTGCGTAAAACATATGCTGTATAAGTTGGTGGTTCATTCCGCTGTAGCGACCCCTGATTAATGAAAGAAGTCAAAAGAAAAATGAATTAATTAATTAATTAATAAAATACCAAACAATTTTGTAATATAGTTGATCAAAATGCCTTTCAGACAGAGGTTCAGCAGCCTTTGACTACATTTGTTCTCTTTGAAGGGGAAATACTTTACATTGAACAATTTTTTATTTCCATTTTTCAGTTTTATTTATTCATTACATGTCATTTATTTTCAGTGTAAAATTATTACTTATGTTTACAAGCCAAAAACTTTTTTTTTTCCACTTGAATTTAAGTGCAAAGAGAAATGGACTTTTGTTTGTTTTTTATTATTATTTTGTGCTCTATTTTCTGGTCACTGAGCAACAATAAATAACACTTTAAATATAAGGAGTTTTCATGTGATTTTCTAAACTAGCAGTGTTTTGAAATTAATTAATGCATAATAGCTGTGAAACCGTGATTATTCCTCAGACTATAATCGTACAACCAAAATCTATAATCGCTGCATCCCTATACAGAGGAAGGCAGGGGAACTTGGATAAAAAATACAACAGCAATGCTGAAAAACAACAATTTTTTTTTTGATAAAGATAGATTTGATATAAACCCAATGCAGAAGAAAAATGTGGCATGATCTGAGTAAAACATTAACCAAAGATACTCTAAACCTTTTTAAAATGTGAATAAAAAGGGAGGTTTTTATGACCGGGGTTATTTAAATAAGATCTCAATAGAACTCCATTAAAGGAAAACAACTAAAAGCTCATAATGAAGCAGTCACATGTCAGTGTGTCCTGGAGCAGGCACACTCCCATGACTACTCTAAAAATACTACTATAGGTCACAGTAATGTGACCTTGCACACACACAAATTGCAACCAGTCAGGACCTGATTTTTGCCACAGGACTGCAGGTACTGCACGTAATAATCGTACTAATTTCCACAGCTAATTTGCATCCATGGCCCGGTGGTTTAGGACCACTGGTCTAGATAACTGTGCATGTATATTACTGTTGTGAAGACCTGATGGTCGAATAACTTCACAATTATAGAAAATTCATTCCAAAAATATCAAAACATACTGAATTGAGCAAACATTTATGAAAGGTCTTTGTAAATTTTAAAGAGAGATATTCAGAGTTGTATTTTGTGCGTTTATCACAAGAAAACACAGACAGGAATTAAATTAAACAAACAAACGAGTTTTATACATTGTATTGATGTTCTTTTACTCAAGAGTTATCATAATAAGAGCGGAGTGATATTAACAATACATGAGCGTGCACTTAACACATCCTCAGTAGTTTTAACATTTAAGTTTTTCATTTGTTGCCTCACCATAATAGTACACTGAAAAAAATAAAAATAAATAAATAAAATTTCACAACATATTAAACTAGGGGTGGCCAATCCTGTTCCTGGAGATCTACCTTTCTGTAGAGTTCAGCTCAAATCCTGATCAAACACAATTAATCCAACTAAAGCTGCAATCACACTGCACTTTTCTCTCCATAGACTTCCATACATACACACGCCAATGCGTCAGACCGGAAAGGCAAGGTCGTGCTGCAAGTTTCGCAGTTCTCTGCGTTGGAAAGTTCAAGCTTGGTGAACTCTGACCAGCGAATTCGCATCACATGATTGTGCGAGACCAATCAAAAATCAAAACATGACCTCACTGAACAGGAATTTAAGACATGGACCAATCACTCCCTTTTTAAAATGTCTAATCATCTTGTTTAATCCCACCCCTATTCGCAGTGTTGTACTACAGAATTTTGAACTCACAAACTCTAGTGTGACTGCAGCATAAAGTTAAGCTCCATTTAGATTACACTATTTCATCCATATTTTGGTAAAATTTGCTTGACGTAGCGTGTCGTGAGGATTCGAAAATAACAAATGGCTGTTGAGATGCTAGATTTTATTTCTTTGTGTGTAGCGTGATTCAAAACATCATTGTAGAAAGTTTAGAATGTTTATTTTCACCCCCTTTTGTCTACGATCCATCACATTGGCCAATAGGAGCATTCTATTTCGTCAGTACAGATAACTTCCAAAATGCCAAAACAAAAATAAAGGACTGTACGGATCAAAACTTTTAGTTTTCAGCATTAATTCATGGAAATACTTGGTTTGAACCAATCAGCATGCTATATTGTGAATGAGGTGCAACTTCATCAATATGTACGGATCGTCAGTGTTGTGTTTATAAATGTGCCGCAACAAAGGATTTGTTTCCATTTCCCCATGATGAGAGCAGCGCTCGCATGTGGACCCACATTTGTGGATTACAGTGGTCTGCTAACACACAACAAAAATCTATTTGTAAGGAGCATTTTTACCTGAGAGTTTTTCACATCTGGAAATAGCGAAATCCAGATTTTGCACTCCCTTTAAAAAAAAAAAACACGCGGTTCCCGTTGGTGTTGATCATTCTGTCTCTCCAGATTTGGTAAGTGTGTGATCAAAGTTCTTTGTTTCTGTTTATTCAGATGGCAAGTCAGCAGTACTCTTTTAGTTTTTAAAAGACATACCTTAGCCAAAATGATTTAGTTACTAAGTTTACAGTACATTAACATAACTACAGCATTATGGACTGAAATATCCGCTGTAAATGCTGCTCTCCGAATGTAAACACATAAACACCTTAATCAAAATATTATCGTCATGTAGGATTTTCGCAGCATTTTGTGAAGGGTATAGTCTATACACACGTGGTTGTTTGATTGCACCTACTGAATTTCTGCATCTACCGAGAAATGCATTGGCGGTTTTTTCTCCCATTCGGCATACAATATCAAATTCCACTAAAACTACACTCTTCCAGCAGTTCCTCGCATCCAATATCTTGTCAGTCACCGGGGGCATGCATGAAATGTTCCTGAATGAAAGTGCCAAACTGCAGTCGAGAAATTAAGAATGAAACATCCGAAATTACATGAAACTCTGGAGGAAATGTGGATAGCATGGCCCTTTAAATATTTAATAATTAACATTATACAGCTGCAAAGCAAGAGGGAAGAATGAAGAACGAAAGGAAATTACTGATCATCTCAGTATAGAAGTATCAATATATTTAATAATATTTGCTATTATTTATTAACGTTAAATATTTGTCACAGTACATTGAAATTGTGCATGCATGGGAAAGAGAGAATGCGCGCTTTCTGCCGTGTGTTGCTTGCAATAAAATGGAAAGTTATATTCAATTGCATTGTATGCACATAATGTTTATAATGACAGTTTGGGGATCAAGCTGGTTTCCCAGTATGAGTTGCTAGAGTAACTGAGTTTGAGCTATCGTGAAATAAATCAAACTTCTGATTCTGAAACAGAATCCACCATTAATAAGCCTGACTTGCCCAAATAAGCCTGGCTTTTTCTCTAAGTTTGCTTTAAGGAACAGGCCCCTGACAACCAAGTACTGGAATTACCATGTAAACTAACCAATCGCTCATTATGTTCTCATTCTCATCTGTGCTGGTAACCAGCTGTCTACTGTTTATTTACAACTGTTGCTGGGAAACTGCTACTGTAGAACCTCATTGCTGGCACCGAATGAATCTACTTATCTACTGTTTTCATTCAGTAAAACACACAAAAGTACATATATGGGGGATACTGCTGTCTGTGGGAAACTTGATAGACATTTACAAAGTTATTATAATATCATCAGAGTACTATTTAGTTCTATTTGTTTTCTTGATAACAGAATGTGCATCGTAGACATCATGATAGATCATGAGGCAATGGGTAGACTGGGATATTTGTAATCTACAACACGTCAAGATTAAATCAAGACAAAAAAATATAATAATAATAATAATAATAATAAGCATAATTTGATTCAGTGACTATCGTAACTGACAATAAAAATAGTGTAATCTTAACCGAGCTTTAAATAGACCTTATCTTCAGGTGGTGTGGAATACATTTATAATCTGTATATCCCAGACAGGGCCTAAGGCTACGTCTACATGATAAATTTTAAAACGGCATGTCAAAACTCTCCACGTCCACACTCGTTTTCAATTCTTTCTGAAAAAAGCTCATCCACACCAAAGTGACAAAGTGAAAACGCTTTCGCACAGACATGCGCACAGACACAAGACCCTTTTGCCATATCCACCTGTGGTTTATTTACATTACTTCTCTTTGAAACATTAGGCAAAATGTACAATGTGTAACACCACTATCATCTGCTAATATCTCCCATTAAACATTCCATGCTCTTTGAAGAGAGGCAATATGGAGCATGTTTAAATTAGGGCTGCAAAATATATTATTTCAGCATCGATATTGCAATGTGATAATTTGCAATAATCACATCAATAATACACACAAACTAGGGTTGGGTTAATCGACGATGCCATCGTCCATTACCGATGGCCGAACGACATCACGATGCTGAGCCAGCATCACGATCCTCCGCTCCACCCCCATCGCATCAGCAAGCCGTTCGCGAAAAACACACACTCAGGCCCCTCACTCAGTTTTAAAATAGCACTTTAGAATGAAAATGATCCACGTCCACACTGGCGTTTCATCTAGCATTTCTGAAATTCCCTCCTTCCACACTATTCCACTGCTGAAAATACACATCACGTGACCACACACACACACACACACACACACACACACACGCACACACACACACTTCAGCAGTCAGCGGGTGCATTGAGCACAAACCCCAGAGAGCAGTGCAAATCAGACAGTTTATCAAAGATAAACCGCTGGATCGCATCTCACTATAGTTGTTAAATGTGATATTGAATTAATCTAGTCTCTATCTAATGACTCTTTGGTCTTTTGAATCTATCAGGTAACGTGTCACAGCTTCAGTACACTGCTTCAATCTTTTGCTTCCACCTTGTACTTAGTCATTTTAACAAAAACCTCAGATACTGTTGGTTGGTTCCTGTTGGTTGTGCACCGTTTTAACCAACCAAGTTTGTCGACGCCATTATAACGACACACATCACTCTGCTTATTCATGCCAGAGTACTGCGGAAAAGTGATTGACAGGTGGTAATTTGTGTGTGACTTTTCTTTATTTATTTTTGATTTGGTTATGGGTAGGGCCATACAAAATCTGCGAACATTTTTTGCCATTTCTGCGCAGAATTGTGTTAAAAATCTGCGGATTTATCCGGAATTGTTTTGGGAGTATCATAACTAAAACCTTAATATATGAAATAAAAAGTAATACCTTTTTTATTTAATGTTTACAATGCAAACCCTATTAGATGCACTTTATTTGGTAAACAAAGCAAGTCTCTCATATAATAGATCTACTAAAAGACAGAAAATATGACAAACAGCATTGTAAAAAAATGGTATGAACATTTTCATATTAGTCAATATTATTACTGAAATTAATTAAAAAAAACTGTATAAATCTAAATTTACACACATTTACACAAGTAAATAAATAGAATCAATGATGGGCAAAAATCTGCGAAATTCTGCACATGCAGATTCCGTGTAGGCCTAAGTATGGGTAAAACAAAGACCATGCAGGTCAGGTAGTTAAAACGGTAGGCTACAAATAATTAATTCGTTATGAATTAATGAATTATTTATGAATAATTAATTCACCGCTGCCTACAACGACGATGCCATCGTCCATCGCGATGTTTCACATTAGACATTGTACGATGCCGAATTGGTCGACATCGCCCTACCCTAACACAAACTTAACATATGCAATGTTGAGTTTGTATTAATAATGATATAATTTATCATTTGCATGCGTTTTTGACGCCTGTGATCGTTTGGTTTTAAAAGCATTCGGGTATAAGAAATGGTACCATTTGTGACCTTAACTTAATTAAATCATTTTTTATTAATCTTTAATAAATGCGGTCAAAAAAAAATGGAGAGCATCCAAAACATCTGCTTTACAATGTAGTCCACCATGTTAGCTGAATTGCTCACATGACTGCATCACATGATTAAATGTGTCATCATTTTCGAAAGCCTACATTTTCACAGTCCCCACTGCAACACGAAAAAGAGAATGGCTCTATTTTAGCTTAATTAGCATTGACTTTTTTTTTTATTAATCGCAAACTGATTTTAGAACTAACATTAAGATGGAAAAATTGGTTTTCTAGTATTGTATATAATTTGGGATATTAGGCAATATTCTATATACTTTTATCAGTAATCTGTGAACTTTTTGGAAAATTTGTGGAATGCTGAGATGATATATTTTAAACTGAATAAGTGTGTATATGCTCAATTTTAAAAGCACTAAAATGCTTTTTAATTAATTTAAATTGTTACTGAAACATTTCCAAATGTGTATTGTATTGTAGGCCTAGACTTCATAAAGGGAAATATGGAGGAGAACTCTCAGCTTACAAGTGATTTTACTTTATCAGAGGAAGAGGATTTCTTCAAATCACTGAAGACATCTCAGGCACAGCAAGGCCCAGCAGTGCTTGATGGCTATCTGACATGTGCTGGTGATGACATGGGTGTCCTGACAACCTGTCATCTCTACTGAAGTTGTCATTAAGGCTCAACACTCCCCTACCTGCATCTGCTGCTTGCGAGTGTCTTTTTAGCAGTGATGGCCTCCTTTTCAAGCCAAAAAGAGCTACAACAAGTTACACGAACTTTGAACTTTTGTTATTTGTTTTGAATAAAATTATTGCCCCCCTCTGAGACTGAAAGGTGAATCACAAAGTTAGCTCTGAATTTTATTTTACTGGTTTGTTTGTTTTTTTTGGAAAAATTGTTTGTGCCTTCTTGAACATTTAAGTTTGACTGAGACTTTCAGTCTACATTCAGTATGAACAAAATACTCAAGTTCTTTTAAAATTGGATACTTTTACTCAAGTCTTATTGGAATTGGTAACTTGTAACGGAGTAATATTTACAGTAAGGTATCTGTACTTTTACTAAGGTATGGTTTTCAGGTACTCTTAACACCTCTGCTGCTAACACAGGACAGCGTTTTTTTAAAAAAAAAACATGTTTTTGTTTCCTAAAAATGCCATCTCAGTGTGAAAGGCCAAAACGGAGAGAAACATGTGTTTTTAAACAAAAACTGGGCTTAAGTGTGTATATTTTGATTAGAATATTCTTCAGCAGATATTATGAAAAGCAGATAAAACACTTTCTGAACATTAGTTTAAAAAGAGACAGGACATCAGAGAGGCATCATCACTTCTTCATTCCATAATTCAACTCCATGTCCTCTGCTCCTTACCTTGTGCACACTCTTGGGATTCTCCAACCACGCATAGTACATCTCCTCAACATAATTAGAGCTGGTTCCGTTCAGAAACGGCTCTGCTGCCACAGGTGCCGAGAAGCACCTCAATGGCTGAAACGTCCTAGGTGTGGCTGCTGGCCCCTGCTGTGATAGATTTTTAGCAGTCTGAGAGGCAGTTATAGGCCGGAGCCGTGCCGCACAAGTCCTTAAGCGGTGCATCGCAGTCTTTTAAATGAGTGCCACCCACACTCGCAATCTCCTGGATGTCCTCAGTAGTACAACAGAAAAGAGAAGTGTCAGCTCCCGTATTCTGCCGTAATGGAAAATGTGTTTTGATTTCCTGGGAAAGAATGGGCAAGTCCGGAAAGCTCTTGAACTGTTAATCCAATCTGTGTTTTGCACTCTGGAACAAAAGAACAGAGAAGGCAATCAGAGGTGTGACAAACATGAGTTTTTTAATGAGTTACAATCTACAAATGGTAAGCTTCAATCTGAATCATCACAACAAAACATCTTGATTCAGCTCAGAATGTAATCTGCTTTTTGTTTACGAGATAAATGTTGTTTAGTAGTTTACGTGGCATGGCGGCCACCTTCAGAGCTCTGTCAAAGGTCAAAGAGCTATTCAGGCTCCTGATAAGAACTGAGCTATAGAGAACATTATGTCCTTAATGGTCAAAGATGGTGTGCTTTTAACAGAAGTGATTTGTGGAATGAAATGGTGTTTGATGATTCGGCCACAGTGACTTACTCTCGGTTACATGGTTTGAAAATAACTGAAATTACAACATAACTTACTGAAGTTTAAGACAATGATTTCTGATGCTTCTACAGGTTTCAGCAAGTTAAATTTAAGACTTTAAAACATTTTTAAGACAATTATGAATGAAATTTTAGACATATACAAATGCTAAGGTGTTTTTCTAATGACCGAGTTGGAAAAGATTTTTATTTGCCCTATCAAACTTTTTATAAATAATTTAATAATACAATAATATTAATAATAATAATTTAATAATTTAAAAAAAATTATATTTTATTAATTCTGAGCAAAACATTTTAATTATTGTGTCAAAACATGCAAGCTCTAGTTGTATACATGCACTTTTCTCAACATAACAAAACATAAAACAAATCAAAAATGTTTTAAAGGTTTTAAAAACTATAATAAACTAAATGTATGCACACTAGTCTGTCCAAGGGTGCGTGTCCGAAAACCATTGTTAGTCACCTAAGGTCTCAAGTTCCATCGTTAAAAACATACTTTGTTGATTTGGCGTTTCTCAAATCTGTCATTCCAATGAGCATTTGCAAACTGCGTCGCAAACTTGTATGCTTGCAACTACACCCCTGGAGCTGTAGTTAGAAACATAGTTCCTGGCTGTTCAGGAACTATGTTTGCTCTACTGTTCTATTCCCAGTATCCCCTTTATGCCTTATTCATTTAGAACCTGCTAACATTTAAACTTGGAATGATTAAAAATAAAAAAAAGCATTAAAGTCATCACTCTTAGTTGAAATTTGTTTTCAAAGCATTTTTACACTTCAGTTTTAGAAATCTTCATGTTTACAATTGTGCTCTCTTCACAGTGCACTAAAAAAACATTGATGTCATTTTGAACACAGTCGTGGCTCATGACGAAAGCAATAGATGACCTATTATTTAAAAGTGGAATTAACATTATGTCTCCAAAGCTTGTGAAAACAAATAACACAGCAGACGCTAATGCTTTTAATTTATAGTAGGTTATTTATTAAGTATCTGTAGTACTTTCATTTCTGTATCATTTCATTTCTGCAGTGGTTTACATGTGTCAAATTGTAAAAGTAGATTTAATTTTTTTTTTTAATAAATAAACAATATCCTACATAATAATAATCATCATCATCATTATTATTATTATAAATATTATTAAAGTATGATTTTTTTCATTTCCTAATAAATAATAAATATTAAGTTTCATTTTTTAATAAATAGCCTCATTATTTATTCATTTATATGAATTATGTATGATATTAGAATACATGTTAGCTTTTGTAAGTCGCTTTGGATAAAAGCGTCTGCTAAATGACTAAATGTAAGTGATGGTATGTTTTAGAATAGAATATGTAATGTTCTCAATAATATTTGTAAAGGAAACACAGACCCTATTTGTGCCATTTATATATATTTCAATTAATATGGAAAGCGAGTGCATGTTTTTACCAAAACTAATATTGTATTATTTTAAATGTGTGTAAAACAATATAATTAACACAAAAAAAATGATGGGGTTCTTCTCTAAAGAAGTTGTTTCCACCCCGTTTAGAGCTTCATTATGGGCATTTTACGTTATAACTAGCGTGGTTCAAGCGATGGATCTGCGACAGAGAAACTACAGGTTTTGGGAAACACTCGTTACTACATTGTTCTTTACCCAAACGATGCATCTTACTATGATAGTTCAGCCGCGAGTTATGTCGTTGTTTGGGAAACGCACCCCAGGTCAGCTTCCTCAGCAGTAAATTACATGGAGAACATTTAAACAAATGTTATTGTAAGGAAAATAATTAAATCATTATGGTAAATAGAGTTAAAAATAAAAAGTTTTGTCAAGATGGATTGTTGGTGATTGAATGGGTGTTGGCCAGAATGCTTTACATAAACAAAGAAAAATTAAGATTTAGTACCCACAACACAATATTTCAGAAGATTTAAGACTTTTTGAGGCCTAAAATTTAGTTTTTGGGACTTCTTAAGACCTGGCGGACATCCTGTTCTAATACTGAACCTCTTTTATTGTAAATAATGCACACAAATAATTTGATCACTAATATACAATTTTGCATAAAGACATCAGGTCATTTTATGCATGAGACGATAACTCTTTTTAAAAGGTATACCGCGGTTTAGAAAAGTCAAGGTTTTGAATTTATTACCGTCAGCTTTTGGGCTGGAATCAGTCAGCTACATCTGGCAACACTGTCCATGCCATTTTAATTGTAAATAAATCTGTGTTTTTAAAGCAAATGAAGACAGCAGAAGTGGATGATTCATTGGAATTCTTTAGCTTGACATGTTTACTGCTCCAAAATATTTTAAAAGTTTAGCAAAATAAAATACATTGTGTTCAAAGCTGAAAAAACTGTTTGTATTTTTAAACAGACGTTTAAAAGGAATATATTTTAGAGCAGTAATCACAATATCGTGAAACCGTGATATTTTTATCCAAGGTTATCATATTGTCAGAATCGTATAGCGGCCCATGCCTAGTTGCGTTATCTAAAAAGCAAACACCTATAGTTTTTTATGTGACCAGGGTCATAGTTCATCGCATTACATAATGTTATGCCTCGAAGACACATCTTATTTCTGACTTAATACTTAATTATTTTTAATTCCACAACATGGCATATGCCAATTTACAAAAGAAAATTCTTCCATCACGTTTGAGTATAAAACATTGGTTTTCCTTTATTTTCCACTGTAACCAAACAAAAAGTACACTCTACAAAATATGTTACACAATTCGTTTAACGCTTCAACGAAAAACAGTATAAACATGTGGTTGAACTAAACATGGACACCCAGTCTCCCTCCACACGCCTATGTTTTGACCTTGCGTCCACATTCCACTCCCCTTCACTGATGATACGCCCGCCCAATAAGCAACGTCACAAGCGCCCATTGGCTGGCGATTCAAAACCCGCCCACCGGATACACTTAGCGGAACACTAATGGTCACGGCGAATGTCAATCATTATGTCCTTTCACTAAACATGGGAACCCCAAGAAGATATTAGCAACCCATGCTAACCGTCAAATAGCCCAATAAAAGAGCTCAAACATACAAATGAACCTTATTTCTTGATGGCTTATTGTTATCACGGTGTATTGATAAACATACCGGTGCAGGTAACCAAAAACACATACGTAATTTTATTATGAACCACATCACCCAACAGCTACAGCTAGCAACAATAACGAGCTAATTTAAGGTCGATTTGGCATATTGTTACGTAAATGGATAGCTTAGTAACGTTCTACTTCTCCCTAAATATTAACTAATATAACGTTAATTAAATATATTCGCTTCACAGAACACACACACAACCTGTGTAATTTGAAACACACATTAAATGGGAGAGAATCGCGCCTTTCGTGCAGCATTTGGCACAGTCTGCATGTACAGTTGGAATGAAGTGTAAATAGAGTAAGAAGCGCAGTAAGGAGAAAACGCTTACTTTTGTCAGCAGCTGTTGAGTTGGTAAAAGCTCCGCTGACCACCTGTACTGCTCGCCAGAGTGACAGTCGACACCCGAGACCACTGAAACAGCTCCGTCATAAAAACGTCAGCGCTCGCAACGTCACTTAAAGGTCTGTCGTGACGTTTTTACTTTAATGAAGCGAGTAGCCACATGCTCCACTCCTTTCGAAGGACAGCACTTAAAGTGAGTTCTTTAAAGGGTTTAATGGCATTATTGTCTCGCATTAGCGTTTTCGGATCCGCCTTGTCGAATGGACTGACTGAACAATGTTGCCTTGACAACGGCGTGTTTATTAATAGGAACATTATACAGAAACAAGCTCTTTTGCTATGCAAAAATGTCTTCCGCATTAATCAATGACCTTTTGACTTAATGAAAGTACATACATGACAGTTTAATCATTTTAAAGTTTTTGTAAAATGCTATAATTACCAAAAGCAACAAGTTTCATGAGAAAATGTATTTCACAGAATGCCTGCTGAAATGTAGAGGGAGAGTGGCGATGAAAGTACAATTTTTCATAAAAAACTGTTTTTAAAAGATAATGTTTAAGACAGAAATATATTTTTGCTGTGTTTACCAACTCATACCAGTTGCTGCAGATTTCTCTGCTGTACATCCATGATGTGAATCTCACCTTCCGCCACATACCAAAGGTGCTCTATTTGATTAAGATATGGTGACTGGAGACCATTTGAGTACAGTGAACTTATTGTCATGTTCAAGAAACCAGTCTGAGATGATTCGTGCTTTGTAACATGGCGTGTTATCCTGCTGAAAGTAGCCATCAGAAGACAGGTACACTGTGGTCATAAAGGGACGGACATGGTCAGCAACAATACTCAGGTAGGCTTTTGGTGAGCCTTTGTGAATTGTCCTCTGACCTCTGGCATCAACAAGGCATTTGCATCCACAGAACTGCTGCTCACTGGATCTTTTCTCCTTTTTGGACCATTCTCTGTAAACCCTAAAGATGTTTGTGCATGAAAATTCCAATAGATCAGCAGTTTCTTAAACACTCAGACCAGCTCGCCTGGCACCAACAACCATGCCACGTTCAAAGTCACTTTAAATCACCTTTCTTCCCCATTTTGATGCTCAGTTTGAACTGTAGATCATCTTGACCATGTCTACATGCCTAAAGGCATTGAGTTACTGTCATGTGATTGGCTGATTAGAAATTTTTGTTAACGTACAGTTGGACAGGTGTACCTAATACAGTTGCCCGTGAGTGTATACTTTCGTCCTCACAGGAACTCTTGCCATTTAAACCTGATTTACTTTTAAACTGTGAAACTCAGACATTTCAAACTCAAGGATGTGTTATTGCACTAAATAACATGTAGACTGATTATCAGTGTTACACATGAAACTTATAATAGGAAAAAATTAACCACAACAATAATTTACTTTTTGCATTTAAAAATTGACATTTGGGGCTACCCGCGAGACACAGTGCCAAAATCAGCTGATATTTGGCAGATTCATCAAGAGTGTGGCATGCTGAATGTATTGTTACAGCCTCGAAAGAAAACGTTGAAAATCAACGATTTGTTACCTTCGTCCCACGTTACTTTCGTCACCATGTTGACAATCGTGGTAAAATCACTAGATTTAGTAGATGAATCCATTTATATTCTAGTTTTTTTTTTTTTACAGTTCCCTAATAGCACCAGTGACACCAGCTAAAAGTTTCACATGAAATCATGAGTTAAATATGACATATTTCTTCACAGATCTTCAGAAAATAGGAAGAAGAAAGTTAGGGGGATTTTCATTCCAAAATAATAGATGTTTGTTAAACATCACATACCACCAGTGACGACACAACCTGAGGGGACAACTACTTTCAATATATATATTATAATATTTATATGCCTTTTTATTGGTATTTACCTTATATATTTGACTATGAATACATTACTGTATTTTGAATTATAGAAAAAAACAAGCCATTTTGTGCTGCTTGGAATGAATAAAAAGTCAAAGTGTTTTTTAAATGCCACATTGATAACTCTAAAGGGTGTAATTGTTCATATTGTTTTATTTTATAATACAAAGAGAGAGTTTTTCAAGTGTAAATATTCCTGTTAAGTCTAGGCAAAGAAAAGCAGACATATTGATAGTGTAGCTATTGTCACACATTTGTTTTGATAAAGTTAACTTGTATACATGTGAGCGTGATGCTTTTATTTCTCAGCATTGCCTTTATGCTTTATAGATATTTGGTAATTTTCTGCAGATTTACTCAACTATACCACCAGTTTGCTTATACAAATGACATGTTTAGGATCACTTTAATGAAATAAATTAAAAATGAGTGTTTTTGGATATAAGTCTAGGTGTTAGAAGCAGAATTCTGCCACTTGCTGGTTAAAGAGAAAAACAGTTCTAATTTTAGAAAGTTATTTGAACATATACAATTGAAGACAAACTTTTTAGCCCCCCCTTTGAAATTTTATTTCTTTAAGTAATGTTTAACAAAGGGTTAGCACTGTCGTTTCGCAGCAAGAAGGTCACTGGTTGAAGCCCCGGCTGGGTCAGTTGGCATTTCTGTGTGGAGTTTGCATGTTCTTACTGTGTTGGCATGGGTTTCCTCCGGGTGCTCCACACAGTCCAAAGACATGAGCTATAAGTGAATTGGATGAACTAAATTTTTCATAGTGTATGAGTGCGTGTGTAAATGTGAGAGTGTATGGGTGTTTCCCAGTACTGGGTTGTGGCTGGAAGGGAATGCGCTTTGTAAAACATGCTGGAATAGTTAGCAGTTCATTCCACTGTGGTGACCCCTGATGAATAAGAGACTAAGCCGAAGGAAAATGAATGAATGAATGAATGAATGAAAGTTTAACAGAGAGGAAAAATATTTTCAGTTGTTATATGTATTTTATTAATTAATGACTTTTGTCTTTGCCATGAGGTTTTTGGTAGGATGCCAGTAATTAGCTTAAAGGCTATTAAATTTAAAGGCTTGACTAGTTTAATTAGCTTAACAAGGCAAGTCAGGTTAATAAGGTAAGTCATTGGACAACAGCAGTTTGTTCAGTTGCCAGTCATAATTATTT
Source organism: Danio aesculapii (assembly GCF_903798145.1). Classification (NCBI taxonomy): domain Eukaryota; kingdom Metazoa; phylum Chordata; class Actinopteri; order Cypriniformes; family Danionidae; genus Danio; species Danio aesculapii. Next base: position 12,821,720 of record NC_079442.1, read on the forward strand.
GAAATAATATTGACCATAAATATTAGTAATAAAGAATTAAATAGCTTTTATTGTAGCCAAACTAAGAGATTTTTTTTCAGAAGAAAAAAGAAACCGAAAATACTGGAAAAAAAAAAAAAAAAAAAAAAAAAAAAATCGCCTCACTCTGTTATACATCACTTGTGAAATATTTACAAAAGAATTAAAATATAACAAGAGGGCGTATAGTTTAGTAAACAGGGCCACTGGGATCTTGAAGTATTGTCATTTCTAAAGCTGAAATGATTTCAATAGCTCATGGGAATATTAAAATAAAAATAATAATAATTAAAAAGTACATAAAGTTTTTGAAATAGAACTGTTAATAGTTAAAAGGTAACTGAAACATTACAAAATGCTATACAGGGTTTCTGCAGATTTCACCAAGTTAAATTTAAGACTTTTTAATGCTATTATGAATGAAATTTTAGACTTATACAGGGCTCTTTTTTATTTCCCAGTTGGAAAAGATTTATATATCATTATATCAAAAATGAATATAATTTATTAGATTTAATGATACAAAAATAATAATAAGAAAATAATAATAAAAATATAGCTCAGGTCAGTATCCTCAGCAGTAAATACATGGAGAACTTTTAAATCTCCCCTCCTTATTGTGACTGTCATACATATATTTTGTCTGATATAAGCTGTAAGCTGAGCCATTTACTTTGACACTGACATTTTCTCCTGTTTTTGGTTTAGTTGAGGAGTAAGGGTAGCATTGTCATTTATTTTCTGCATTTCTTTTTTGGTTAATGTTTTGTTTATTATTTTGGCCTTGCTGAGCCCTGAAGCTATTTTTGTTATTGCCGAAATAAAACAAATAAGACTCTCCAGAAAAAAAAAAGATCAGCCATACTGTGAAAATTTCCTTGCTCTGTTAAACATTATTTGGGAAATATTTAAGAAAGAAAAAAAAAATTCAAAGGGGGCTAATAATTCTGACTTCAACTGTATATGGTTATACATATTCATATTGTATTACGTAATATTCCCATGTGTATAATGAAAATGGTCAGTTGAGGTTATTCTGGAAGGAATTATATTATGACATGCGTTCTCACCCTGGATGTAAATAGTGCTTTAATTTTTATTTATTTATTTTTATCTATTTATTTTTTTTCTCTTTATGTTATTTTTCATTTTATAATTTACAAAATTTGAGCACTACAGTGTAGTTAGTGCACCTGACAATAATGTACATAAATTGTAAACCACTTAAGGTCACATACTGAGATTCCAATGTACCTTGAAATGCTGTATGATTGTACTCAATTGAGTGTTCACAATAAACATAAAATTAAAAATAGAATCCACCACCCACCAAATCGATTGAAAGGTCCATATTAACATGTCTCTATTTAGAGTCATGTGCAGAAGACTAGATTTGCATATAATCTGGGATTAAAAGATCTGTTCCGACTCTCTGTGATCAGCTGCAGCTCAAGAATGAGTTTTACGAGACAGAAAAATCGCTATGTAATTCACAACTGCTGGAATCAGCACAGCTGCATAGTGTCAGTACAACTATAAACAAAGACGCTTCAAACACACAACATAAGTCCCTTATTGTGGACAATAAATCTAGTTTATTTTGCACAGTAGATGCATAAAGCAGTGTATATTAACCTGTATCCTGTTGAATTTGCTATAAGTAGACGTGCAAAGCAGCGCAAAAGTTAAATGTGTGTGTCTACCGTGAACTTTGCAATGGCATTTGTGTGCACTTGAATAAACTTCACAACAAATAACCATTGTGAAAATTCCTGGTTCAGTCTTACAGTAGTATTTTGATTCCTAAACTGTATCTCTGTTTCATCCGTGTCTGTCTCTGTCACTGACTGCTGTTTATCTGATGTAACGCAGAAGCAAGTACGCATGTTGGAACGATGGGCGGGGAGAACTAGCTCATTTGCATTTAAAGGCACAGGCTACAAAAAGAGCTGCAATTTCCTCTGACCCCAAAATTAACCTTTTCAGCAGGGAATAATAAATGATTTGTTCCCAGTGATGGGTTGCAGCTGGAAGGGCATCCGCTGCATAAAGCAAATGCTGGATAAGTTGGCGGTTCATTCTGCTGTGTCAAACCCAGATTAATAACAGGACTAAGCCGAAAAGAAAATAAATGAATGAATGAATAATAAATGATTTGATGGGTATTTTAAGCTGAATCGAATTCTGGAGACACCAAAGACTTATCTTAACTCTTGTAAAAGGGGTTAAAGTAGGAGCCCTTTAAGTAAATATATGTTTATTTCTCTGTTTACATATGTACAATGAAAGATGGCAATATTAAGCCAGCATCTGTCCTGCAAACCCTGATTGTATGTGTAATGCAGTGCAAATGATATTTAAAACGCACATCATGATTAAAAACATACCAGTGATTTTTATTTTCATTGCAAAAACCAAAATTATCACCACCACTGAAGTAGTCAAAAAAAAAAGGGGGGGTGGGGGGGTGGTTGGAGGAAGGGGACATTCATTTAGTCAATCATACGCATTAACATGATACACACAGATGTAAAATAACACCGTTATCAGACGTTTACTGTATGGCACTGATGTTGCTATGATGGAAAGGTCCTAGTGTGAGGATGCGGTTAACAATAGACATGATAGAGCGGTTTCAGTGTGCTCGTTTGTGCATGCATGAGTTTATATGTTTATCTACCCCATGTGGTATTATGTTCTGCACACAGAAAGAAGTATATGAACCATGCGGAAAAAAAACAAAAACACTTTACTCTCATTTCAGCAAGGAGGAAATGTACTTATGGCATAATACGTAACAGCATGCATAAAGTCATGTAGCCCTTGAAAATGACAGGAGAAATTCCTCACTTTTGTAATTATTATTATTATTTTAAATCACGTTAAAGGGATAGTTCACCGCAAAATGAAAATTCTGCATTTTTTTTATCTAACACTCTACTTGTTTTGTTTTCTGTTGAACATCGAAGATATTTTGAAAAAAGCTCAAACCCTTGACTTGAGTAGTAGGAAAAACAAATATTATGAATGTCAATGGTTACAGGTTTCCAGCATTCATCAAAATATCTTCTTTTGTATCCAAAAAAAGTCAAGTATGTGTAAATGAAGACAGATTATTTTGAGTAAACTACACTACCTGACAAAAGTCTTGTCGTCGATCCCAGTTGTAAGAGCAACAAATAACTTGACTTCTAGTTGATCATTTGGAAAAGTAGCAAAAGGTAGATTTTTCTGATGAATAATCTGTTGAACTGCATCCCAATCATCACAAATACGAAGACCTATTGGAACCAGGATGGACCCAAGATTCTCACAGAAATCAATCAAGTTTGGTGAAGGAAAAATCCTGGTTTGGAATTACATTTAGTATGGGGATGTGCAACATCAACATCAACAGCCTGAGGTATCAAGACATTTGTGCTGCAGATTATATTACAAACCACAGGAGAGTGCTCTTCAGCAGGATAGCGCTCCTCATACTTCAGCCTCCACATCAAAGTTTCTGAAAGCAAAGAAGGTCAAGGTGCAGGATTGGCCAGCCCAGTCACCAGACATGAACATTATTGAGCATGTCTGGGGTAAGATGGAGGAGGAGGCATTGAAGATGAATCCAAAGGATCTTGATGAACTCTGGGAGTCCTGCAAGAACAGTTTCAAACACAATATTCCTTTTTCCACTGCACCATGACTTTCTATTCTATACTGTGCATTATTTCTGTTAAGTGACAAGACTTTTGTCTTAGCAAAATCAGACGAATCAAGGCATGATCATATTTTATTTAGGTAAAATTAGCGTAATCTAGAGGCCTTTGCCTTTCATATAAGCCACTTCTGATACCAATTGATCAACTAGAAGTCAGGATATTATTAGTTGTTTCTAAAACTTAAATAGACGACAAGACTTTTGTCAGGTAGTGTATCCCTTAAATGCCTCAGCAGTTATTTTCTAAAGAAAGTATTTATTATTACCTGATTTATGCCTCACCGCAGACATTATTTCACTTGGCAAATAACTAAAAGCTAATTATTTTTCAAAGTTACATATAAATAAACCTGTAAATAAAACTATGTATAAAAGTTAAATCATACTTTATATATTTCAATCACTTTCTTGGGTAACAACGATTTCAAATGATAATAAAAAGGACAAAATCACTTTAACGTATTTCGCTTCTCATCATAAAAGAAAACTTAATTTAATTTTATTCTGAATCTTATGTGCCACAGTGAACCAGAAAGAGAACAATCTGCAGTTATCGCATCTCCACTAATGTGTCGATAACCTTGTCAGATTACACTAAATAGTAAACTAAAGGCTTGCATTAATCCATTTGTTCTTTGCATATTACAATATTGGCGCAATGATTGGCTGTTGTGCTAAAAAAAAAAGCATTTTCACTGTACATTCCTAAAAAAACCCAAACATAACAGTGAATATTACTGAAGTGCAATCAGTCACAGTGGTCCTATATAGTACATATGAATTGTAACACGTTTAAGAAGATCAGTCCGTTGCCATCGACATCTTTTGTCAGGTGACAGGCATTTAATTGGCATTTAGTTCTCCCACTTCCATCACGCACTCGATGACGTATTGCGAGTGGAGGCTCCTTTAGTAACAGTGTGACCGTCTCACCGTTTGATTGACAGTTGACAGCTGCTCACAGACGGAGGTGGGGTATAAGTGGGGGAAAGGGTGCGACCACCTGATTTGTCCTTGACTCCGCCCACTGTACATTTCTCACTTGGCCCGTCCATGGCAGACAGAAATAACTGTCAGGGCAGCATGTGTTGTGGTGTGTTATACTGGGGGTGCCGGCGCTGGTCTTTGAGGCTTCGGTTGTTGGTGGGGAGCGGATGGTCTGTGGAAAATAAGAGGGTAGATTCAACATTGTACAGTCTAGATTTTTTTTGACCATACATGACTTTATGTCATGACAGTGTGAATGGCACAAAAACCGCATGGAATCTGATCATTTCAATTCAGATTTGAGCCACTTTCATATGTGATATTAAATTCGATACAAATCAAGGGTCTTATTTATGCGTGTTTGCTACTTTCCACACAAAAGTTGTAATATATAATAAACAAAACTTGTCGGAAGAATGTGCGCAGCTGTCAGTAATCACTAAGTAAACACATGTAACTTAAATATTGAGTTAAATGAAACACTTTAAATCTTCATATGAGCCATAATCAAAAAGCAAAATGGATTCTGGTGTACGTTCACATTTAGGAAAGTTTCATATAGTGCATTCAGAAAGTATTCATTGAGCTTCACTTTTTCCACATTTGTTTATGTTACAGCCTTATTCCAAAATGAATTAAATTCATTTATTTCCTCAAACCTTTACACACAATACACCATGATGACGATGTGAAAAAAAGAGTTTTTGAAATTGTTGCAAATTTATTAAAAATAAAAAAAACCTGAAAAATAGCATGTACATCAGTATTCACAGCTTTTGCTCTATACTTTGTTGATCCATCTTTGGCAGCAATAACAGCCTCAAGTCTTTTTGAATATGATGCCACAAGCTTGGCACACTTGTCTTTGAGTATTTTTGCCCATTCCTCTTTGCGGTACCTCTCAAGCTCTATCAGGTTGGATGGGAAGCGACAGTGTACAGCCATTTTTAAATCCCTCCAGAGATGTTCAATAGGATTTAGCCCTCGGCTCTGGCTGGGCCACTCAAGGACATTCATTGAATTGTGAAGCCACTCCATTGATATTTTGGCGGTGTGCTTTGGGTCATTGTCCTGCTGGAAGATGAACCGTCGCCCCAGTCTGAGGTCAAGAGCACTCTGAAGCAGGTTTTCATTTAGGATGTTTCTGTACATTGCTGCATTCATCTTTCCCTCTATCCTGACTAGTCTTCCAGTTCCTGCTGCTGAAAAACATCCCCACAGCATGATGCTGCCACCACCATGCTTCACTGTAAGAATGGTATGAGCCTGGTGATGAGCGCTGCCTGGTTTTCTCCAAACGTAACGCCTGGCATCTAGCCTAACAAGTTTAATTTTAGTCTCATCAGACCAGAGAATTTAGTTTCTTATGGTCTGAGAGTCCTTCAGATGCCTTTTGGCAAATTCCATGCGGGGAGTGGCTTTCGTCTGGCCACTCTACCATACAGGCCTGATTGGTGGATTGCTGCACAGATGGTTGTGCTTCAGTAAGATTCTCCTCTCTCCACAGAAAAACACTGTAGCTCAGACAGGGTGACCATCGGGTTAATGATCACTTAGGCCCTTAGATCACTAAGGCCCTTCTGCCCCAATCACTCAGCTTAGATGGCCGGCCAGCTCTAGGAAGAGTCCTGGTGGTTCCAAACATCTTCCACTTCCACAACATGATGGAGGCCACTGTGCTCATTGGAACTTTCAGAGCAGCAGACATTTTTGTGTAACCTTCCCCAGCCTTGTGCCTCGAGACAATCCTGTCTCAGAGGTCTACAGACAATTCCCTTGTCTTCAGGCTTGGTTTGTGCTTTGACATGCACTGTCAACCCTGGGGCCTTACTTAGAGAGGTGTATGCCTTTTCAAATCATGTCCAATCAACTGAATTTACCACAGGTGAACTCCAATTAAGCTGCTGAAACATCTCAAGAATGATCAGTGGAAACTGAGTGTACCTGAGCTCAATTTAGAGCTTCAGAGCAAAGGCATGAATACTTCTGTACATATGATTTTTCAGGTTTTTTATTTTTAATAAGTTTGCAACAATTTCAAAAACTCTTTTTCACATTGTCATTATGGGGTATTGTGTGTAGAATTATGAGGAAATAAATGAATTTATTTCATTTAGGAATAAGGCTGTAACAAAACAATGTGGAAAAAGTGAAGCGCTATGAATACTTTTCAGATACACTGTAAATAAATCTTTATAAATTTCTGATGTTTTTTATACATCCCTGATGTTTTGCAATGCAAGAGGAATTCACTTTTACATCATTTATTCTGTGCTATCAATCTATACTGGCACATACTACATACTTTGAATATCAACACAAATATGTGAACAGAGACTGAATTTGCCTCAATCGCCTCTTGTTGTGTTGTGCTTTAAAAACATACCGTGAGTAAACTAGAGCAAGTGGCATTGATACATGCAGCACAATTGCTTCTGATAAATATATTATGACAGTGCTGTCAAAGATTGTCCAACGACCCAAAAATAAACATTTACTCACTATTTTCTCACCCTCAACTGGTTCCAAACCTTTGAGTTTCTTCTTTTTAACACCAAAGAAGATATACTGAGGAAAGCTGAAGGCTGTAACCACTGACTTAAACAGTAGGAAAAACAAATGTTGTGGAAGTCAATGCTACAGGTTTCCAGCTTTCTTCAAAATATTTTCTTTTTTTTTTGTGTGTAAAACAGGTTTGGAAAAAGTAAAGGGCGAGTAAATGACGACAGAATTTTAATTGTTGGGTAAACTTTTTAAAATAATAATAATGTAAATAAAATGATGTACTTCACTGTACTGTACGAGAGTGCTTCATAGGCTCCTCATAATTATGTATTTTTTATTTGATTCAAATCTGATTTAAATTTCAGTTAGTTTTATGAATGATTTTTGTTAGTTTTAGTTTAGTTTTTATTTTATGAACAGATTTCTATTTAGTTTTTAAACATTTAATAATTCTTGTTTTACAGAGTTAACAGAACATTCCCAGTGTCAATGAGAGCAAAGTTTAGTGTTTGCACAGCGTACATTAACCTTTGTGCAAACCACTTAGTAATAAAAATGATTGCTTGACACTCAACCCAAAATAATGTAAATGTATAAAAGTAAAAATGATGAAGAATTCTTCATATAAAAGATCCGTTTATATGTTAATATGCAGTAAAACATGCCTAGTTTATAGTTTTTGGCAGATAAAGAAAATTATTTGTCTTTTTTTTTTACACATAAACATGCACTTGACTGATGTGTTTGGCTGTAAAAGCACCATCACAGCTATTATCTAACAGCCACAGGTCAGATTTTACATCACATAATGAAAACTAATATACATTTTTTGCTTATTATTATTTTATTTAATTTCAATTCAGTTTCTGTAATTGCTTTTAGTTTTATTTAGTTTTAGTCTTTTGTTTATTTTGAATTGAAATTTTTATTTCCATTAACTAATTATTATTTTTTACCAATATTTTTAGTTTTAGTTTCATTTACTGCAATAACCTTGGTCAGTGCCAAGACAAATGGCTCAACTGTGCTGCTGGTGTCCCGATTTTGAGTTGCACTCATGGACCTTTCCCGATCACATCCCCCTTTTCTCTCCAACTTCGCTTCCTGTCAAGTATGTACTGCCCTTTTATAATAAAGGCAAAAAAAAAAAAAAAAGGAAAAAGACAAAAGCGTGCTCTGACATGGAATGTAAAGTGCATTGTGAGTGTGGGGGAGGGGAGACAATAGCACTCGTGCTCGGTTCACGGCTACCATGCCTAGCGTGAATACACCCTAAAACACTTTTATTTCTATATCGCTTTGTTCAATGCAGATTGTGTGAAACAGTTTTATAGAGATTAACATGCAAAAAAAAAAAACAATTTCATGCACAATTCATTCAGCAGAATGCTGGATTTAGAAGTGGAAACTGATTTCATGGAAATATAAAGAATTTTTAGGGTCAGTAAGATTTTTTTTGTTTGTTTTTTTCTCTCACCAAGGCTGTGTTTCTGTTTATTGTGGAAAAAACTTATATACACTTAGGTCCATAACAGGCTCTAGCTAGTGATGTGATATCAGGTACAATATAAGTAACAATCTAGGGCCTGTGGGCCAAAGCTTGCCCATGGTAAATGATTTGGCCCGCCATCCTATCTGGGAAGAGAGGGAGAAGGATGGTGATGGTTTAGATTGTCATTTCAAATTTAAATGTAACCTTTTATTTGTTTGTTTGATTGTTAAGCTACAAAAAAAACCTAACTGAAATTAAACCTTTTAATTTAAATGCTGTAATTTGTTTTAAAATGTACATTCTGTTACCTGATGGATAGAAGACTTTGGTGAGAAAATCAAGGCAAAAACAGATTCTGTCTGACTAGTGTATTCAGCATTGAACTCCACTGCCTTATAAAATGTAATTATTTTTATTGGAATAAGTTAGGAAATTACCTATGGCAACTTTAATATAAAATAGTTTGGTATATTTATCTTTGGCCCATGGCTCTCAAGGTTTTTGCCGCTTCATACTAAAAAGTTTGGGCACACCTGATCTAGTCAGACACAGAACTTTGTTTTCATAGCCAAAATGGGACTGAAGGCTATTTCAGAGAGGTATGTAGTGCTGAACGGCAGATTCATCTTTGTAATGGACTAGTTTGCAAGTTTAATTGCAAACAGCCGGACCCCTGGCCATCCAAAGCCCCTTAAATCCATTTTCCTTCAAATATGTTTTTTGAAGTTCAGCAAGCCAATATGTACAGCCAATGTATTCTACATATAAAAGTCTGAATGTAAAGGGGACACAAAAACATTGTTTGCTACTTTGCATGTTTGATTTAAAGCACTGCAGTCTTGTGCTGACCTGACATTCTAATGATGTTGTCAGGTTTTATTTAAATATTTGTTATTTTTACATTGTAAAAAATGCTGGGTCCCGTACAATCCATTTGTGTTGGGACAACATGAAGGAATTAAGTTAACTTAATTATTGTTACAAATTTAAGTGGATTGAACATAAAATAATTAAGTTGTTGCAAAAAAAAAAAAATCAAGAATTGTGTTGTTTTAGCTCATTTTAAATGAGTAGTGTTAAGTTCCATGTACATTTTGTGGTGTTTTTATTTTCTGTCGTGTTCTCTCTCCCGCTCCCTGTTGTGTATTCAGTCCTGCTCCAGGTGTGCGACCAAGGCCAAACGGTGCACCAATCAGGAGCTGGTGTGCCGCATTTAAGAGGCATCTGCTTGCTCTGTACAGGAAGACCCGCACCAAACTCCTCACTCGCGTCAACCTGCCTGTTCTTTAGTGTTTGTATTGTTACATTTCACATATGTTTTGTGGTGTTTTGTGTTTTGCGTTCTCTTCTCTCTTCCATTTTGTACTCTGTCCTGTCCTAGGTGTGCAACCATTGGTCGAGAAGATTGTCAATCACTATTATGACACACTCTGTGCACCAATCAGAAGCAGGTCCGCCACGTTTAAAAGGTGTTCGCTTGCGCTGTTGAGCAGGACTGCTTGGCTTGCCACCAAACTCGTGTCGGCCAGCCTGTTAATTTTTGTTCGTATTATTTTTGTTGTTTTTATTATTTTTGTTTGCTGTTGTTGTTTAGTTTGTCTCTTGTTTAAGTGCTTTATTTATTAGATAAGTTTGTGCAGCTCAATTTAGTATCTGTTAATTGGAAGTCGAACAATCTTCATGAGAATTGGATTATCAGAGAAGCTCTTGTTTTGCTAATGGCTAACAGTGTGTGCTTCACAAGAACTCTAGTAATTTTGAGCAGCAGTTTTTTTTGTGTTAGCATACTTTTTCATTTGTCTCTCATTTCAGTGATTTGTTTGCTAAGCTAAGCTTTTGTAGCTTAATTTACCTGATTATTAGAAAGTCGAACGATCTTTATGAGAATTGGATTATCAGGTGACAGTCTTTGATTTGCTAACAGCTAACATTGTGTACTTTAGGAGAACTAAAGAAATTCTATATTCAGTAATTCTGATAAGAATAGTCTTTTTGTGTTAGTTTAGTTAACGGAGTTGCCACCAATGTAGTTTTGATTTGAATTGTTTGAGTAGTTTAGTCAAAGACTATAGAATACACAAGATATGTCACTCGTATCGTTTTAAATGGGGAAAAGTGTAACAGTCAATATGGTGGATAAAGTCCGCCTTCAAGTAGAGGAGCCAATCATCGATCGCTACGGTATATGGTGAATAAAGTCCACCTTCTAGTACAGGAGCCAATCATTGATCGCTATAGGCGATGATACTCTGGGAGAGGGACTCAGACCAGACGCGAGTTTCTGCAGATTTTGTGTGATTCGGACGTTTTGAAATTAAACTAAAGAGACAGTTGTTGTTTCATTCTATTGGTGATTCCTAATATGAAATTCAATTCTAAGCTTGTTTTGGAGAATTTGATGTTTCCTGATTCAAATAGAATGCCCGAGCATACGTTTCAAAGATGGCAGCCGAGTGAAATGACGTGCCTTAAAGGGACTTTGATTTAGTTACGCATTCACAGGGTGCTTCAGCATTAACTTTTGACAGAGGGGGCGTGTCTGAAGTTGGGGCTGACGCGATCGTCATAGCAGCGTCAACCAATGAAATTAGTCAGCAATAGTCCACTGTCCGAGCTGGTGTATATGAATACAGCAATCTGATTGGCTGACGCTTCCGTCGGCGCTTGAAAAGTTGAGCATGTCCCAACTTCTGCAGCGAGCTACGCCTCTGAAGCGGTGTCAACGAATCCACAATGCAGTTCGGCAACGCCTGATGTCACCCATTCAAAGTGAATGGGAAGTGTTGAAGCTGATGCCCCATGTGAATGGGGCATTAATCGTCACATACGTGAAGATTGTGGTTTTGGTTTTACATTTTTCTTTAGTCCGTTTGGGTTTAGTTAGATAGTTTTTTTATATTTATTTCTTTGTTTTGGCAACACTCCTGTTTTACGTTTGATTCGGTTATTTAAGTCACAAATTCCTATATTCATTGTTTTATATCTATTACTTCGCATATCTGTTTGTTGTATTTTCTCTTATTTTCACCCAGCAAAACTCAATGTTATGTCTCATCCCTTTAATAACATAAACACACAACAGTAGATTGAACAAACAGCAAACGCAGTTTTTTGAGTGTAACACCATAGTTTCCTAGAACCTGCTCTTCCGTGATTGGTCTGTGCAGGACAGAAACTATTGTGTGGATTTTACTATATCAGTTCAAACCAGTGCTTGTTGATCAAACATTAGAAGTACTAGTTGATGACACCAAACCTCAGACAAGCACATCATTATCAGGACGTTTCCATGAGTGACATTTAATTAGTTTGAGGTTCATTATGAGATCCTTTAACTGTGTAATAGATTCATTTATGCACAAGATGTAAGCAAACAGTGTGTGTTTGTATAAGTGCATTACGGAATAAGCGTTGGTATGTATATTTGATCATTTCATAGATGTAAGTGAAAGGTATTTATTGAGCTTTTTTGTTTGAGCACACATAGGTGCAGTGTGTAAAATTAACACTCACCAAGCACCAAACGAGAGTAAAATTAAGTGTTATTGAGTATTTATTCAAGTGTCAGTCGCCAGTTGGTAGATAAATTTTGTATGGATTACAACAAACTGTAGTGAGAACTACAGACAGTTTTATAGAGATTCTTTTATTCAGGTTTGGTATCAGGTTATGGGTGGCAATGGCGGCTCAGTGGTTAGCACTGTGGTCTCACAGCAAGAAGATCGCTGGTTTGAGTCTCGGCTGGGTCAGTTAGCATTTCTGTATGGAGTTTGCATGTTCTCCCCGTGTTTGCATGGGTTTCCTCCGGGTGCTCCGCTATAGGTGAACTAAATTGCCCATAGTGTATGTGTGTGAATGTGAGAGTTTATGGATGTTTCCCAGTACTGGGTTGCGGCTGGAAGGGCATCCGCTGTGTAAAACATATGCTGGATATGTTGGCGGTTCATTCTGCTGTGGCGACCCCTGATTAATAAAAGGACTATGCCAAAGGAAAACGAACGAATGAATGGTATCAGGCTACCCCGTTGATCAATCAGATTGGATTTGCCCCTCCCTACCTTTAGTTCATTATTACACACTACTTGTGTAAAACACTAGAGTAAAGTGCAAATATTAAAATAAATAAAAAAGAGGTGATTATTTCAAACGACTGTAATATCCCGGTACAGTGAGGTAAAAGGAAAGGAGTACATCTGCTAATTGTGATTCTTATGCTTTAAGTTGAGGTTTTCAAGGATTTCTGTGCATCTACCTGGGTTGTGCTAGCAGCATTGAATGAAATGATAATATTAGAACAGAGATATGTTTGAATATATTGACCAGTGTTTTTAGTCAGCGACCAAACAAAAAGAAATTCCTTCTTAAAAGTGCGAGGGTTGAATTTAGTTCACTGTAGTGGTCAATTTAGCCTGATCTCACGAGGAAATGTAAGTATTTTACGTTTTGTCAGTTTAGTGGCTAATTCGCATGAATTCAGTCGTACAAAAATATATGAGGCGTGGCACCCAACCGTCATTGGGGAAATGGTACGAATGAGATCCTACGAATTAGCCCCTAAATCAAAAACTTATGAATTGCTGCGAGATGGTGTTGGTCAATTACATACTTTTGAGTCAAAAAATCCGTCTTGATGTTTGTTCTCATAAAAACTGTTTTGTCTAAACGAACAGTTTGAGAGATGTTCATCTCTATTAGTTCTTTAAGTGAGAGCAGCAGAAAACCTATGCTGTATGAGACCACTTAATGGAGAAATAGGCTCCCAAGATAGCAAATAAAATAAGATAAAATAAGCATATTTGACAAACAGCGTAAAAGGATTTTCAATTACCAATTTCCAATGAATAAAAAGTAGGAAATGTTATTAATTACAAATATTACTTGTAAGGGTGACACGGTGGCTCAGTGGTTAGCACTGTGGCCTTACAGCAAGGTCGCTGCTTTCGACTCCCCGCTGGATCAGTTGGCGAATCTGTTTGCATGTTCTCACAGTGTTGGTGTGGGTTTCCTCCGGGTGCTTCGTTTTCCTTCACAGTCCAAAGACATGCGCTACAGGTGAATTGAATAAACTAAATTGTCTGTAGTGTTTGTTTGTGAAAGTAAGAGTGTAGTAGTAGTACTGGGTTTTAGCTGGAAGGGCATCTCCTGTGTAAAACATATGCTGGATAAGTTGGCGGTTCACTCCGCTGTGGCAACCCCTGATGAATAAAGGGACTAAGCCGAGGAAAAATGAATGAATGAATGAATATTACTTGTAAGTAGTAGTAACCCATGTCTGGTTGAATTGTTTTACACGATATTTTAGTAATTTTGCGACCAGTGAGAAGATTGAGCCCTGTCTGAGGATGATGGGTAGTGAGAATGAGTGTGAAAATGCTGCATTGACTGTCTGGCTTTCAGTCAATAAAATGAATTAATTCACTACGCAAAGAAACTGGAGGACAAAAGTGAACAAATCCATTATTTTGTTGTAGGCCAGTTGGCATTTCTCCTCCGGTTTCCCCCACAGTCCAATGACATGCACTATAAGCAAATTGGGTAAACTAAATTAGCCGTAGTCTATGAGTGCATGTGTGAATAAAAGTGTGTTTAGGTGTTTCCCAATACTGGGTTGCAGCTGAAAGGGCATCTGCTACATAAAACACATGCCGGAATAGTTGGTGGTTCATTCGGCTTTGGCAACACCTGATAAATAATGGACTAAGCCAAAGAAAAATGAATGAATTATTACCGTGTAAATGGTGGCGGTGGCGGTCTGGTGGCATAAGATGGCACAGAGGCTGATTTATTAGTATGAACCACCTGCAAAAAGACAGAAACTCAAGTTATTACTGCACAGATGTAAAAGCATGACTAGTAACGTAAGGATAAATAACCTAAACGAAATAAGATATAGCTAAACATCTAAAAATCAAGCAAACCTGGGCTTAAACGAATAATTTACCCACAAAAAAACTCAATAATTACTCACTCAAGTGGTCCAAAAACTGGTTTGACTTGATTTCGGTTAAACAAAAGACAATATTTAGAAGAACAGCTGAAAATTGGTAACCATTGACTTCCATAGTACTTGTTTTTCCTACTATGGAAGTCAATGGTTATAGGGTTTCAGCTTTTTTTCAGAATATCTTAAGCGAAGAAAGAAGAAAGGAGGTCAAACTAGTTTGGAACTGCTTAAGGTACAGTAAATAGTGCGTAAATGTTCATTTGTGAGTGAACTATCCCTTTAGAGGATTCATTTAAACACGAATAGCCTGCGAACATAAACAATAATTTACCATAATTTGAAATACGATAAAAGATACAGTAACCCCTGTGCATATTAATGAAATGGGCCACAACAAATTAACTCTTAATATGAAAAATATCTCTTTCTGTAAGCCATGATAAATATATAGGTTACAAAATGACAGATGCTCCTTCAGGGGTTTAGAGCATCACAATATATTATTTCTGAGGTGCCGTTTAGTGCGTTTTCATTTCGAAACAGCATTTTATAATGAAAACAGGTCTTGTGCAGACTGACGTTTTTATTGTTTACAAAAAAAAAAGATCAGTGTCCACAGTATACATCCTACAACACATAATATGTGACTATTTATGTTCATTGGGCATTCACAAATTTTGCCAGCATCCATACTTGTAGTCTACTACTTGTATAATATACTTGACGAATCAGAGAACGATATGCAACAGTCCAAAACACCAGTCAGAGAGCGACTGTAGAAAGTTTTCAAAAGTCTGTTTTTCAGTCCATCAGGGTTTCTGCAGGTTTCACCAAGTTAAATTTAAGACTTTAAGACATTTTTAAGACCATTATAAAAGAGATGTTAGACTCATAAAGGGCTAAACGCTAAAGAATTTTTCAAATGGCCCAGATGGAAAAGATTTTTATTTGCCCTATCAAAAAAAATTATAATTTAATACATTTAATAATACAATTATAATTATTTTTAAAAAAGAATTATTTTAGATTCAATTTCTTAGCAAAATATTTTAACTATTGTGTAGTACAAGCAAGCTCTATTTGTATCCATACATTTTTTTTTCAACAAACTTTCTTAAAATAAAAAAAATAAAAAATGAACAAATGTCTTAAAAGTTTTAAAAACTTTAATAAACTAAATCTATGCACAACAATCTGTCCAGCAGCAGTAAATACATGGAGCACTTTTAAACAAATGTTATTGTAAGGAAAATAATTAAACCATTATGATAAATGTTCTGTTTATGATAAAAGTTAAAAATGACCTTTTTAAATTAGTAAATTTAAATTAGTTTTTGAACTTAAATGTAAAACCCAAAAAGTTAAGTTAACTCAAACCATTTGAGGAAACCGATAGCAACAAACCATTTAAGTTGATTAATGAGTACTGTGAACTTAATCTATTTGAGTAAATGAAGCAATTTGAGTATTGTAGAACCCAATATATTATTTTTACAAACCATCTGAGTTAAAAAAAATCTATATGAGTACTGTGAATTTACTCCATTTAAGTTGAAGTAATAAGGTATTTAATTCTCATTTAAAAACTCATTACCTTCAACACTGAATTCAAAACTCTTTTCAAATGAGTAGAATTAACTTTCAGTAAATTGAGTTAACCACACTCATTTTATTTGATAAAGTTGACTGTTGTGTTTTACAGTTTGGTTTGTTGCAATTGATTTCCCCAAATGGTTTGAGTTACCTTAACTTTTTGGGTTTTACAGTGTATGAAAACATACAGTAGTATGTTTAAAAATGAAAATGCATCAGTGTAAATGGCACCTACAACAAAATTAAAGCTCTGAAACATGTATTCTCTATTTTTAATAGCTCAATGCAGCCCAAAGGCAATTGTGAACCTGATTTCACCAAGTAGGACATGTTCCTGGATTAACATCTATGTTGATCCTGCAACAACATTCCACTCAGCCAATCAGAATTAATGGATACATTTACAGTTTATGTTAAGTTTGGGCTTATGGTTCGGATTAATAAACTTCTCTGATTTTAGGAACAATTTATAGTTATGTTTGGGTATTGATTACATTTTGGAACAAAAATGATGTTCCAGGATCACTACAGACGCTAATCCAGGATCGCAATGCAATGCAAGGCAATACATGCTGATGTTAAAATTAATCATGTTAAAGTACACATCAAGTTAATTTTAGTAGTGAATCTAAAATCATAGTGTAGAGAGAGAAAGAAAGGTCAAGAACAATGTAGACGACATACTATAAAAGCAAAATCAGCAGAGATGCCCTACAAATCAATTAAAAACTTTCTTTTATCTAAAAGAATTAAGGAAAGCAGTTATTTACCTCCTCTGGTGGCAATAACTGAGTCTGGTGCTTTGTTGTAGAAGAGAAAAAGAGAGGATTCTGGTCATTATCTTTATATAAGCACACAAGTTATAAACAGGCAAATTCTGCCTTAAAACTGAGATGTGACATTTAATGCTACAGTCAATGCTTTAATGCTATTGCTTCAGATTAATGTGAAAGACAGTTGTGCTGCATCCGAAATCACATACTTCCCACCTATATAGTATGTTAAAAACAGTATGCAAGCTGAGTAGCATGTTCAAATTCACAATAGTTGAAAAACTGTATGCGAGAAAGTACCCGGAGACCTCTGATGAGATTCTGAAGTGCGCATTCAATGGACGCTACGCTTTTCCATGATGCCATGTGAAAGAATTCATGGATGGGAGTGAAGGCACGCAACTGACGCAGGTAGGTCATGTGATAATGACAAATGGCGGATGTAGTAGGCCCAAATTCCATTCATACTACTTACATTGATACTATATAGTAAGGCTGCACAATTTGGAGAAAAAACTAAATGGCTATTGTTCTGATCAAAAATTGCGATTTGAGTTGGCGACAATAGCCTAGTGGTTACTGCGTCGACACATAGCACCGAGGTGCACATTGCGATTTGAGTTTGATTTCCGGCTCATATTCATGTTTACTTCTATAGTACATTTTACAATGTAGATTGTGTCAACACATCTTAGCATAAAAGTTCTAGTAAACCAACACTGTGTCAGTCCAGTTTTCAGAGTTGAAGTTCAGTTTAGTGTGGTTTAAATGTCACTGATGAAAGTCCAAACACTGAAGAGCAAATCCATCATTGCGCAGAGGCTCGAGATCCTTTGCCGATCCCTCCCCTATCTCTGCTCCCCACACTTTCCTGTCTGTTAAATCTCCACTGTCCTATACCATTAAAGGTGAAAACCCCTAAAAAAATTATTAAATACTAAAAAAATAGCGATTTGCAATTTACTACTCTTTCATCGAAATAGCTACAGGGTAGATGGGGTGGTTTTAACAGCACCAATGAAAGACCAAGCATAATCACAAAGTATGCTACTGTTTACTTAAAACCTCTTAAAGATTGTTGCCATTTTTCAAAATAAAGTTGTCATGACAAATTAAGAAAACGACTACATAAAATAAAATTGATTATACATAAAATCTTGAACAATTTTTTTCATCAGTAACACTGACAATAATCTACATTAAGGTTGAAACAACGACAGCTAACGTTCTTGCCATTTACAATGCAAAGAACACAAATATTTCTAAAGCCAAAAGGTTGACTAGATTGAGTTACATTTTTCACATGTAATTACAAACTATCAGAAGTTGAACTGTCAATAAAGATATGCTTATTGGACAGTTCATTGAAATAATAAAAGCTTATCTGATTTTAAAAACGATTCATTTTGCAGGCCTACTATATAGAACATACTTTTCCAATGATCAATGTAGTACATTCAAATTTAAATGTAGTTCCTACTCGAGTCGTAGGCGATTTTGGACTCAGCCTTGATCTCTCACGAACTACTTCTTGTTTCATTTCAATTATTAGTCAAACATGAAATGTAAAGTTTAAGAGGTAATGTTTTAAAACTAGTTTTTTTTCTCTCCTTCACACACTGTTTATGACATTTTGACTTGTTAATTTTATGTTGCACTTCCCAAAGATGTTCACTAGAATGTCCAGTGTTTTTCTTAGGCGCACATGCAGAAAATCAGTGAAAGGTACTAGCTTTACAGTTAAAAGTGCAGTATGTAAGATTGACACCCAGTGGTTGAACAAGCTGTTACATTCCTGGATCAAAACAAATGCAAGTGCAGGTTGCCAGATTGACGACCAACAGGAGTGTGTTTGATGATCAAGCCTAAAGACTGATTTAAGGCTGAACAACAGCATAAAATAAAAACAACAGCACACAATAGAAGGAATATTTTCTATATTAAAAGGAGTTTTTGTCCTAACCAACACCTGAAATTTCTATTTTAGAAACGGCTTCTATTTCTTGCAGCTGAACAACAGAAAACTGACCATGATCTTCTCAGGTACACCTTATGTGTTTTTGTTCAGTGTTAAATGCTAATATTGTGAGTTTGAATGCCATTTTACATGACATTTATTGCCATACTACTGAAAGCAGCAGCAGATAATTCACCTCAGATCTTGACATTAAATAAACCGTTTGAAATTGAACTTTAGAACTTAACACAAATGAGTGATTCAGCATGTACATTTAATGTATGTTAGGACACGGGGTTACAATGTAACCTAATGTTTAAGTTCGTAATATTTATATTATTTGGTAATAAATAACCACATCATGTGGAACTCTAAATCGGCATCTGATTTCGGAGCCTGTTACTGTCCACCGGAGGTATCATTTCAGACATAGACGCATGCTTTGAGAGCCTTTCTGAATAAATGAAATACGCGGTTTTCCATCAAGGCAAACAGGGATGTTGAAATATAACTGGCTAAACAGGCATTGGGCGGGTTAAAAAAACCAAACAAAAACAGCGATATCTGCAAACATATTAAGGCATTTTTATACTTCAGAAGAGTCAAAAACGTACATACAGCAGCTTTAACACTTGTGTTAGTGCTACATTTAGTGAGTTAATGTTTACTATCATTTTGAGGTCAATAAAGAGTGTTTTGCTTGTGTTTCTGCCTACTCACCCCATCCTTTACTATACTCTTGGGATTTCCTCGTTGGGACACTGTAGCCTGCGGTCTGCTTTCATCTCTTAGGAAACAACCAAAGACTTGATCAAAAAGCTGACTGGAATTAATTATATTAAGAATTATAATGAAATGCTAAATATCAAACATTTAATTCTGGAATCATTTATTCTTAATGGGAGAGTTCACCCAAAAACTTTGTTATCATTTACTACTATTCACTTGTTTCAAACTTTTATGAATCTTCTGTTAAACACAAAAGATTGACTTCCATAGTATTTGGTTTACTTACACAAAGTTAATGATTACAGGTTTTCAGCTTTCTTCAAAACATCTTCTTTTGTGTTCAAGAGAAAAAGGACACTCATAAAGGTTTGGAACCACTTGAGGGTAAGTGAAAAATGAATAAATTTTTATATTTGGGTGAACTATCCCTTTAAAGATTTAGTGTTAAACTGAGGTGTTAATGAATAAAAGCTTGGTTCTGATTGGCAGCCAAACCCCTCTCACCTTTTACCACCAAAACATTTTTAAAAAGAATTGATGAATCAAACACAATTCTTGTCTCTGTTTTTCATTTATTTGCTTATTTTACTCTAGTTTTTTATTAATATTTAGCTGATAGATTGAATTATTAGCCATTTTATGGCAACTATTCTTTAGTTTCAAAGATATTGATTATGCATTAGAGTTATGCCACAATTTATCAAGTCAAAAAAAGAATCATATAGCTATGAGCTTTTTCTTTTCAATAAACAATTGTATTTGTATTGCTTTAAAGGTGATATTAACTTAAAATCTTGAGGGTGATATGTGTTGCATATTAATGAAGCATTTTTCCAGAAGTAGATGAAGCGTGTCCAAAATTAACTTAAGCTCTGCAGCTAAAAACTTCCTGTCAGGAGAAATGTGTTAAAACTGAGCACAAAAGTCTTGTGCTTTTTAATGTTGTTCAGAGAATTCGTAGAAAAAGAGGACGAATATATGGGTGTGGCCAATGGAGGACTGGAGATTGACTGGCAAGTGATGAATTTAACTGAACTATTATCAGCTGCCTATATAAGTTGAAGTCAGGAAATAAAAACTGTGCTCACCTCCTGAATGTAACTATTGCATTGCATTGAGGATAACAGAATTCTGTAAATCCAATTAGTCATTTGTATCCAATAAATTGCTAATTTGTTAAACCTTGAAGAAACATGCATGGAACATGCATGGAATTGGCGAATTATTCCATTACATTACCCCAATAGAATTCACTTAATTTTGACATATTGTTTCTGAAAACAAAACAATATGTTTTTTTCTTTTCTAGAAAATGTTTCTTGATTTCAGAATTTTTCAATATTAAGGCATGAAAAAAAGGCCCAAACTCAAAGTAATAAAAGCATTTTTGCTGTGTACATTTTTACAGCGAGGCTACGCAATAATTTCAGCAATTAAACAGTTCATCATCAATTATTACTTGCTGGTTTCTTTCAAAGTTGCTAAAGTCGTTAGAACACTGTGTTAAAAAGTTACGGGTACGCCACACTTTATACTCACTCATAAGCCTGAGAGCGTTTCTTTCTAAGAAAGCGTTGTTTCAGCTCATTTCTCTTAAAGAACACGTACAAACTCAAGGCCAAAAGAGGAAGAACAAGGAAGAAGAACACAAGCAGACCGTCCCTCATGGAAGTATCTTTATCTAGGTGAAAAAGAGAATTTAATTTCGTTATAATTCCTATGGAATTAACTACATTTACACATTGTGGAGCATTACCACTAGCTGCTAGTCAGCCTTACCGTTCCAGGTGGGTCCGCTGTCGATGCTTCCTCCATACCCAGAAGCCTCACAGAACGGAGGAGCCCAGCCGTATTCACAGTGGCAGTTTTTATTGCTGTTACAAACCTGTGAGTATTCAAGCACAAATACACAAAATGAAAAACTCTATACATTTTAGAATTTGGTAATTGTAATATGAAAATGCTATGTACAAATTTGAGCTGTGGTGAAATATCGTTTGGTAGATTTTCAAAAATCACTTATTCCCTCGAATCAATTCTGAGCTTATTTTTTTTATCAGCGGTTGTTACTTTTTGACAGGTAAATTGCTTGTGCATTTGTAAAGCACTGCTCACAGTGTGTGATATCAGCCACCATTTGTTCATCTGACAACACACAATGCGACATGCAATAAAGGAGTTTTTTCAGGATTGGAAAGGAAATTGTTAAAATTGTCAAAACTACTTGAAAGTAAAGAAAAGAAAAAGAAAAGTCCAAGTAATTGTTTGGAACTTGACTTTGTATAGAATCGTGGGATGTTTATATAAAACCATGGGAGTGATTTGTAGGCAGTTGGTGCATATGTACCCCATGGCCATGGCATTTCTTCTCAACGTCACAGTCATAATTCAGCACGTCTGCACTTCTGCACTCAAAATTCAGACAAACCTGCAATTCAAACAGCAAAAAGTGAGAGTAAAGTTAGTCATTACAGTGCAGGAGTGAAATGAAACATTTCAAATAATGTGAAAATCTAATCTGATACAAGCATACAAGCAGAAATGTTTATATTTTATAATTTGATTATGATACAACTTTTGATATTGGGTGTAAGGTAAATGACAGATCATGGTACACTTTCCAGGTCACGGAGAAAAGTCTCAGTTTGAGTTGAGTACTGCCCAACATGGTTATTGTTATAGTTTTGCATTTTTAAATGAATTTTTTTTTCGTTAATGTTTTTAAATTTGCTTTAAATTTCAGTTTACTTGTGTCATTAATGGTTTAGTTTAGTTTTTAGTTTGTAAACTATTTATTTTTAAAAAGCAATAAAAATAATTATTTGTAGCTAATTCTAGTCCAGTGTTGGTCAGAGAAACAAAGTTGCAAAGCTTACAATATCTGTTGTTCAAACCTCCTAGAAATTAAAATAAATTATCTTTGAATCTTGATTAAAGTTCTTTTAAGTATTATAAAAAAATGTTGAAACTTCATAATGAAGAGTACATATGTACTTAAACATTCCTAGTTTACATATTTTTGCCAGACAAAGACAAGTTTGAATACACTTTAGATGTTTTTGTATAATCTTGCGCTATAAATGTATTTAGCTGTAAAAATGCCATCTATTGTTATTTCTCTAAACAGCCGCAGGTCAGATTCTCCGACACAGAATGAGTGCTACTGTATGAGTCCTATAATTCTAAAAACAATAACTATTTTTGGTAATCATTATTTTATTTCAGTTAGTTTTTTTTAATGCTTGTTGTTAGTTTCATTTAGTTTTTCGCTTATTGTAAATATTTTATTACATTTAAGTATTTTCTTTTTATTTTGATCAATAGTTTTAGTCTTCGTTTTAGATTTCGTTTACTAAAATAATTTTGCTGCCCCAATAGGTCTTTGGCATGGACCTTAATAATATGCCAATTTTTATGCCTCACATTCACTAAGTGGTACTGTACAGTAGAGTACACATTTATTTCAGTTTCCACTGTCAGAAGTACAGAAAAAGCGAGCCATACTCTACCACTGCTAAGCGGAGGCCTAAACTCACTATAGTTGGTAAGGTGACTGTTGGACCACCTAATGTATATCTGAGACCATTTTAATGTTGATGAATTCCCAAATGTAAGTAATACAGACAACGCCATTGACTTATTGATTTTACATTTCGGCATTATCATTCTGGCTGATTTGTGAGCAATTCCTCTGTTTTGTCATTACAATACTTTATGTGATCCAATAAATTGATTCAAATGCTAGTTTAGCTTTTGCTCAGCGGTTCCAGTCAACTTTACATGTGAATCTGTGGCGGAAGAAAGTAGTTCCTCACACATAAGGTTCTTGAGACACTCTGTGTTTGTTTTTTTGTTTATTTACACACTTATGCCACCAAACGGTGGCATAAAAGAAATATCACCCTCATAACACTGTAACTGCTGTATATCAGCACTGCAGTGTTTATGACATTGGTCTGCTGCTTTATGTCTACACAAAAAGATTTATGAAAAATAAAAAATAAAAAAAGCAATTATCCGAAGGAATAGGGGATTTTATCTAATAATAAAATCACTTTTTTACTTAACACATTCATATACACTACCTGACAAAAGTCGTAACGCCTATCCAAGTTTTAGGAACAACAAATAATAACTTGACTCCGGTGAGTTCATTAAGATTCTTCATCTTCAATGCCTCCTTCTCCATCTTATCCCGGACATGCTCAATAATGTTCATGTCTGGTGACTGGGCTGGCCAATCCTGGAGCACCTTGACCTTTTTTGCTTTCAGGAACTTTGATGTGGAGGCTGAAGTATGAGAAGGAGCGCTATCCTGCTGAAGAATTTGCCCTCTCCTGTTGTTTGTAATGTAATGGGCAGCACAAATGTCTTGATTCTCTGCAGATCTCTCGCACTCCCCCATACAGAATGTAACCTCAAACCCAAAACTTGACTGATTTCTGTGAGAATCTTGGGTCTGCAGTATTTGTGATGCAGTTCAACAGATGTTTCATGAAAAAAAAAATCTACCTTCTGCCACTTTTTCAAATGATCAACTAGAAGTCAAGTTATTATTTGTTGCTCTTAAAACTGTGATTGATGACAAGACTTCTGTCAGGTAGTGTACATGGAAGTGGTTAACCTTCTTTGTTTCCTATCTGCACACTTCAAGAAGAAACCTTCTATGTTTAGTAACTTATTGAAAATTTCTTTTCTCTCTCACCTTATTATCTCCACACTTGGTGCCCTCATTGACCATGCCGGGATCAGGTACGTCAGAGCCCAACAGGAAGTCCACACCCCAGCAGGTAGTGCCCGCAATGGGGGTCTGGATGATTGATGGCTTGATGCCGAATATGACAGACAACTGAACATTCTCACACTGTAGCTTCCCACACATGGCGTTCCTGCAGGTAGAAAAAGTTTGTTTGTGTCCTTATGAATGTAGGCCAGCATTTAGAATTTCCTAATTGTAAAGTTTGAATGGAGTTGGAATGACATATATCTTACTGTACCTGCTTTCACATTTCTTGAATCCACTGGAATGGTAGCCACAGTTTCCAAAGCGATCGCCTTTAGAGTTAACATCCTTAAAACACAGCTCAGGAGCAGCTTTAGCCTCTACAAGGAAGTAAAGAGAGATGAGTCACATCAGCGATTCTCTGCATTTATTCTGACATCAAATCCTCTCATTGTAAAAAAACAACAACAACTGAAAGCTGAGCTATTATTCGTTCTTTTACTCTAAAGAAAACAAATACTTAAATGTAATTATTTTAATTGTTTTTTTTAACAATTAACATGATTTTCCTAAAATACTTTTCAATTATTTGTCCTTTCTCAGTGACATCTTCCCAATGAAATGTTTTTTTTTGTGCTTGATGTAAATACAAAGACATTTGTAAAAGAAATGTCCAAGATTATTTAGGATATTCCTAACTTCCATACCTTATCTGGGTCTAAAAATCTCATTTAAAAGGTAAATTTGTCATGTTTTAAACAGTTTAAAATGGAACTTCAGAACTGTGACTCAGTGCAAGCCAACACGTATCAGTGATTCAGCATGTACATTTAACAATGTTAAAGAGGTTTAATTTGTATTAATTAGATTATAATCCTTACCATTTCCCTGAAGTGCAGTGAGTGCACTATTCTGTGCTTCTGAATAGCTGTATTTGAATTTTTGTCATGTTTCGATCGTAATATGTATATTTCTTGCTAATTAATTACCACCTCATGTGGAACTCTGAATTTGTGTCTCATTTCAGGGCTATTACTCCCGATCGCGGACACACACTTTGAGAGCCTTCATGACTGAATGAATGAAATACGCTGTTTTCCACAAAGGCAACCTGGGGTGCTGAAATATAATTAGCTAAAGTGGATTTAGGCGGGTTAAAAGAACCAAAACAAAGACAGACGTTCCGGCAAACAACACATTTTCACTTTCCTTATTATCTGCAAGCATATTATGGTATTTTTATGCTTTAGAAGAGTAAAAAAATTACATACAGCACCTTTAAATTACACACTTCCACAAATACAAAATGATGTGTACTCACTCTTGCCAAATATGTCCTGACACTGAGTGTCATAGTGCTGACACTGGCCATTGTAGCAGTATGCCGTGTCTTGTTTGCAGGGATGGCCGTCCTGTTTGAAGACATCATTCTGACAGAGTGCAGATGAGCCGTTACAGTACTCCGCCAAATCACATTCGTCAGTGCTGCTTCTGCACACGCTGCCTCCAGGCAAAAACTGACACACACAAAGAGAAAAATCGAACATTGTTAAATGGTATATAAATACAACAGATGAAATCTAAAGACTTGACTAACTACATTTAGTCTTAAATTCACTGTGTGAAGGACAATACAGGGTCCCATTTTATTTTAGGTGGCCTTAACCAAGATTTCCTTACACTGAAATGAATCATTTGTTACAATATACTTAGTGTATATACATGTTTTTTCATTGTACTTATGATTGATTGTGATTACATTTGTAAATAATTTCTGTAATTACACTGTTGACCATCCCTTACTCCTAAACCCAACCCTAAACCCTCCCACCTCAATAGTGTTCTGCAGTAGTAAATAATAATTAAGGCCAGCTAATATAAAGTGGGATCCAATATAGTTATGTCATGCAATCTGGCCAGAACAAGTTATCTTACAAAGCAGCATTTTAGGCATTTAGCATAAATCAATTTTAAAAGTAAGGATTAAAGTAAGGATTTTTTTTCATATTTTCGATTTTCTTCTTAATTTGTTTACTTTTTTGACACTTTTAGTTTTTGTTCTTTTAAAGTCTATTTAGCTTTAACATATTTTAATTTAATGATTTTTAGCATGTCAGCTTATACTCATTTATTTCAGTTGGTTTCCAAATGTTTAATTTGTAATCTCTTAAATTAAAGAGCAAAACATTTTCTTGACAGTTACACATTTGAAGGGTTACTCTGTATCAAAACGGAACTGTAAAGTTTATTCATTCATTCATTCATTTTCTTTTCAGCTCAGTCCCTTTATTAATCCAGGGTTGCCACAGCGGAATGAACTGCCAGTTTATACAGCATATGCTTTACGTAGCGGATGCCCTTTCAGCTGCAACCCATCACTGGGATATATACTGTAAGTTTCAGAGTTAAAATGTTACACCCTAGTTTAAAATTAGTATAATATAGCTCTGCAAACTCTCCTAAACATTAGAAATGCATGGCTGAATGCATGACTGAGGGACTCACAAAAAAAAGAGAAAAAAAATGATAGTCTGTTCTTTACATATCAAAACAAAAAAAAAATTATTTCAAAATACTTATTATTGAATAACATGGAAATGCCTTTTATCTTTATAGGTAATGCAGGTAAGAAACATATGTTTCAATGTGTTTGTAATATACTTAAATTCAGCATTTTATGCTACCAACATATTTAGCATGTTTGACGGTGGCTAATGGAATCAGTACATACCCTGAACAGAAATATCTGCATGAGATAATTTTTTTCATTGTAGCTTGTATTACCATTGCTATATCTAATGCTTAAAAATAACTCCTATTAAATGCTTTAATGCTGATAACAGGGTCTCTGAAGGTTTCATCAAGTCAAATGTAAAACCATTACGAATGAAATTTCAGGCTTATACAGGGCTAGACACAACACTAAGGATTTTTAATTGACTGGTTGGGCCAGTGGAAAAGATTTTTATTTGCCTCATCAAAAAAGGCTTAGCCACATACTTTAGGTGTATACAGTTGCAATCAGATTTATTAAACCCCCTTTGAATTTTTTTTCTTTTTAAAATATTTCCTAAATTATGTTTAACAGAGCAAGGAAATTTTCACAGTATGTCTGATAATATTTTTTCTTCTGGTGAAAGTCTTATTTGTTTTATTTCAGCAAGAATAAAAGCAGTTTAAAATTTTTTAAAAACCATTTTTGTATTATTAGCCCCTTTAAGCTATATTTTTTCGATAGTCTACAGAGCAAACCATCATTATACAATAACATGCCTAATTACCCTAACCTGCCTAGTTAACCTAATTAACTTTAAATGTCACTTTAAGCTGTATAGAAGCGTCTTGAAAAATATCTAATAAAATATAATTTACTGTCATCATGGCTAAGATAAAATAAATTAGTTATTAGAGATGAGTTATTAAAACTATTAGGATTAGAAATGTTTAAAAAAAAAAAAACCTTCCCTACATTAAAAGAAATTGGGAAGAAAAATAAACAGGGGGGCGAATAATTCTGACTCCAACTGTAAATGCACTTTTCCCCCAACATATTATTTCTTTAAATTTTTTTTACAAGTTTTAAACCTATAATAAACTAAATGTATGCATGGATAACTTTGAAAAAAGGATATTATATAGAAGATAATTAAACATATTGGTAAATATTAAAAATATTAAAAGTTATTGAGATGGACTGTAAGTGATTGCACGAGTGTTTGCCTGACTAGAACGTTGGACATAGGAAAATTAGGACTTGTTTACGATGATTTAGGACCTACAACACAATATTGCAGTAAATTTAAAACATTTTAAGGCCTAAAATTTAGTTTTTGAAATTTAAGACATTTTCTGACTTTTTAAAACCCTGCTAGATAAAACTTTTAAACAGAAACTGGTAACACTTTATTCAAAGGGGTGTTCATAAGACTGTCATGAAACTATAAATATGACAAGTCAAAAATATGAATGAGATTTTGTGCATGCTTATAACAACTGTGAGTAAGTGTCATTCCCTCAATTATGACATTTTAAATGCAAAGATGAT
Source organism: Danio aesculapii (assembly GCF_903798145.1). Classification (NCBI taxonomy): domain Eukaryota; kingdom Metazoa; phylum Chordata; class Actinopteri; order Cypriniformes; family Danionidae; genus Danio; species Danio aesculapii. Next base: position 12,850,189 of record NC_079442.1, read on the forward strand.
ATTGTTTGTTTTGACATAAGTAAACTTGAAATAAGTAAATTCATCACAACCTGCTTTTGTCTTTGTCATGACAACTTGAAATTACCAAGACAATAAAATTAGCTGTCTTGCTAACGAACATCCCTTCAAGTAAAGTGTTGAGCAAAAAATAAAAATAAATAAATTGCCACTAAAAAAGCTTTACAGACTTTATAAAATGAACTTGAGGAACAAAAACAGTTTGGAAAAGCATTTCATGACATTCTTAAATGTTTATGTAATATTTACTATTTATAAACTTCTTCAATAATATTATTTCAAATTCAAATTAAATGATTTATTAGATTACTTATTAATTGTATAATTAATTGTTTTATAAATAGCTTAGTTAAAAATAAGGTTAACATCTCTGCTACGGTGTAAGAAAAGGTGTTATTACCCAGCAATTCTTGCAGCAGACTCCAAACGCACACTGAGCACCTGACCTCAGCTTACACGTCTTCGCCTCACAGCAAGGGTCCTTCTCACACTCCTGAAACGCACACATAAATAAACAATCTGTAGAACTTCTCAACAGTCTTCATTAATGATAGAGCACAGTATTACTGAGTTACCTTTCAAAAGCAACACGACGCTACGTCAACAGTATGATGTAGAAGCTACAGGAAAGCCCTCATGTGACCATGTGCATACATGCCAATCCTACTAATGAAGTTACTTTCTAAGTGTGCCAAAGTGCATGATGGACATTAAAATAGACGCCATTCAGTGTATTTGTGAATTATAAGAGTAGGGAAAAGAAAAAAAGTGCCAAAGTGCATGATGGACATGTCACAAAGTCCATTGACTCCATTGAACTCCAGACAGAGGTGTCGAGATGATAGAAAATTCCACCTTCTGCTGGACTGCACACACCTGGTTTGGTTATTCATTCATGTATTATGGGCACGAATAAGCAAGTGTTCCGTTCCATGGGTGTTTTTATGTACATTATTTTGTTTTTTCACTCTCCTATCTGTCTCCGTTCTTACTCCACAATTAGGTTTGTGTTTATTGGTTAGTCTTCCTGTCAATCATCATTATGACATCACCAGCTCTACCATACTTCTTAAGGTCCCATGAAAGTAAAGTTTTTTTAGATGCTAGTAACAGTATTGTTTGTGTATAGGATATCTATAAGCTAGTGTGCACCAAAACACTGACAAAATTTTGTGTTTAGAAAATATAAAACTAATATAAACATGTAAGGCTTATAGTTTAATCCTAACTCAAATTGTGACCAATCAAATGCTCTCTAGTATCTGACATGCCCCGCCCCATTTAAGACGCTTCACATTTGATGTGCTTGAGCTCCACCACTCACTGGTAGAGTGGTGATCAAACAAAATGCTATTGGCTGTTTTTTTTTTTTTTTTTTTTTTTTTTAAGGGGAGGGGCTACACTAAGTCCCACCCTCTCTTCGTGTTTCGTTTGAGATTCTGTCAAACATCGAATAAGAAATTGACATTTTAAAGCATTCATGGAACCTTTAAAGGTTCAGTGTGCGGTGTGCGCTCAGCCTCGACATGATTTTTCATTTGTTTATTTATTACTTCAGATACCTGACATGATTTGTAGGGCTGCACGATTCTGGCTAAAATGAGAATAACATTTTTTTTTAATTAAAATTAAGATAATGATTTTCTCACGATTGTGTAGATGTAAAATATAGGTTAATATTAGTTGCCTATTATTATTGTTCAATCTCAAACATATGGTAAAACATCAATAATAATATTCGGCCTATGTGCAGGTCTACTGTTGGTTAAATTAATTTTCTATAGACTTGGAATGGTGGACTTGAACAGAATTTAAATTTGTCCTGACTGTTAATTTACAGTAAAGTTCAACTAAGTAAAACTCAACTATTTAGTCTCCACTTTCCTTCCTAATCTGTAACTGCCTCTCTGGCTATACCACTAACTGTACTCTCTCTCTCAAAAAAAAAAAACATTACTATTGCTTTGCTTCTTAGACTTTACACACCTGAAACTTGTCTATAGCACTTATTCACTGCTGCTCTTATAGTTGTGTAAATTGCTTTCTTATCCTCATTTGTAAGTCGCTTTGGATAAAAGCGACTAAATGTAAATGTAAAGTGATGATCACAATACAACTATTCATCATTCTGAAGTGAAATTTTTGTGTTTGAGACATGCTTGTCATTTGTCATTTACAACATTAGACCTTTTTTTAGTGGTAAAATGTAAACATTTGTCATTATCAGATTCCCTCTTGCATTATATAGGTTAGAGTAGTTATACTGACTCATTTATTTTCATGCAAAACACTTCGTCTTCGCTATGAAAGAAAAAAGATATCAAATGGGATATGATCATTTAAATGATGTGCGCGTTGGTTTCACTTTCACTGCCGAGTGCGGTTCATGTCATGACGGCTGCAGTCACTTTGAGGGGAAAAAAAAAACACACATGCAAATAATACTTCCCATGTGGCTCTCAAACGATCGATCTGTGCAACAAACTGAACGGTATTTACAACTTTATTACCTGTTATTCACAGCCTATGCAGGTTCTGTTCACTAAAGTAGTCACATCATTACGTTAACACAGAAATTACAATTTTGGGTAAATTATATCTTATAAATAGAGTATGTGACACTTTAACACCATGGACACCTCTAAATGTTGCTGAGCAAAGTATATAGAACAAAGTGAAGACTTGTGTGACTGCCTTGCTTCTCTCCTGACTTTGAAAATATAATTGGCTGAATCGTAGAAAATCTGAATTAAGATCGTGTGTAGGGTCTTTTTCCAGCCTTAATGACTTGAGTTCATTCTTTCAACTTTGTTGATTCTGTGTAAGATTTGTTTTGTTGTAGCTGATTGATACTAATTTGAGCAATAAGGTTTTTTCTTGTTTTATATTTGTATTAGATTAGTTTGTTTTGTTAGATTGGATCTTGGGTGTTTTGCCATCTTTGTAGGTTTTCATTCCTTTGCATAATTCTTTAAGATCAGGTGTCACATGCACTGAAGATCTCGGTTTTTGTTTTAATTCTTCATTATTTCCTTCAGTTTAGAAGTTAGATTTAAGGAGTTTCTTTTGTTTATTTCTTTGGTTTAGCTAACACTCATGTTTTGTATGTACATATTATTGTCGATATCTTTTCTTCTTCATTTATTTTCATTTCGGCTTAGTCCCTTTATTAATCTGTGGCATCACAGCGCAATGAACCGCCATCTAATCCAGCACATGTTTTACGCAACGGATGCCCTTCCAGCTGCAACCCATCTCTGGGAAGCACCCATACACACTCATTCACACACATACACTACGGACAATTTAGCTTACCCAATTCACCTATTCCGCATGTCTTTGGACTGTGGGTGAATCCGGAGCACGCGGAGGAAACCCACGCAAACGACGGGGAGAACATCCAAACCCCACACAGAAACGCCAACTGACCCAGCCGAGGCTCGAATCAGCGATCTTGCTGTGAGGCGACAGCACTACCTACTCCGCCACCGCGTCGCCCTTTTCTTCTTTATTTTAATCATAATTTGAGTAAAGACTGCTTAAACTCCTCCCCGTATCGGTCTTATCCTTAATTTGTTGCACACATTATATCACTTTCTCACTTAAATGTTACGTCTCATCCCTTTTAACATTTAAACTCGTAACAGCAAGTAATATGTTTTAATGTCAATGGTTGAAGAAACGCTTGTGGTTTCTGGTTTCCTTGTTGTTGTGCAGGAAACCAGTTATGCCATCCAAGCAATGTCGCATTGCATCTAATCTTGTGTTCCCATAGTCCTTTTGCCCTCTGAGGAAACTGGGTTATGTAACCTGAGGTGATTTATTTTCATTATAAAATAGCACAACAGCAGAGCTGGTTACTAAATTAGTCAACAGTCTGCCCAATATCTAATCTGATCTGGAGTCAGCAAACTCACTTCCTCTGATCCGCAGTCACACTCTTCACCCACGTCCACCAGCTTGTTCCCGCAGAAGGGGGCGCTGTACGCCTCATCAGGCCGCGGTATGTTCAGCAGACAGCGGCCCCCCGAATTCAAGATCATCTTCTCAAAGTCATCGGCACTACAGCTGCTGAAGTTACGAGAACCACTAAAAACAAAGAAACAAAACAAGTCAAAACAAACATCCCACACAACCGGAGTTCTCATGCTTTCATGAAGATCAGATTCAAGTACTTTTTAAACACCCATCATTGTAAATCAAACACCTTTGTAATTCATACCCTCAACATATGTGAGGATCCACATGAAAGTCCTTACTGTACTTAACACAGTGCTTCCCACACATAGACGTTACCGCCCAGGTATATTAACAGCCACCCAAGTATATTTAGTGGCACTTTTTTTTTTTTTTTACCTATTTTTAACATTAGGCCTGGGCGATTAATCGAAATCAACATTCAAAACCCATAATCGATCTGATTTGTGTGGAGTCACGTGACCCCACTCTGTTAAGGCTGATTTACAGTATACATCTGCATCGAGAGCACACGTATGGTCCTGCGCAGCCACATACCGATGCACCTCTCAAACATGTATCTGCACGTTGCAACGACATGTATCGCAAGCTCTGTGACTGGTCGGTTTGGTAGTGTTGACACGCGTGGGCGGTGTGGAGAGCCACAGGACAGCAGAGAACCTGTCGTTTGAGTGAGTGTTTACAAGTGTGAAGTCCTGTGGAGGAGCTCCAGATGGAAACTTTTATTTTGTGTTTACTTTATGATTAAAGTTGTTGCACATCCGCAGGTTCCCACCTCTAAATGAGCGAGTTTTAACTTCATGTACATTAAGGTAGCATTCAGAAAAAACAAAACACCAGCGAAGAAAACACAGAGAAACATTAAAAACCTACTGCCAGCTAGCGTTTGAGAAGAGTTATTGCAGAGCAACACAAACAGCATGCAGAAGTATAAATGCACGCCTACGCACAAGGCAGGCACCGTGGGTCACGCCAATCACTTGATGCAGAAGTATAAATCAGCCTTAAAAGTCTGAGGCCGATTTATACTTCTGCTGCCACTTTGCAGCCACATCAGATTTCTGGTCATGTAGGAAGATGGACCCATTCTTGCACTAAATTGATGATGATCGTAAGCTGCGCCAGAGATGCCTTGAGATGGCATATTTTCCATTACATTAAAATTATTATTTACATTAAAATAGTTGTTAACAGAATGCACAGTTTAAAATATTATTTACAGTATAGACAAGAGCTATTTTTTTTAAACAGATGCTGCTTATTTTCTACTTTTAATATGAAAAGCACTGAAAATATTTTATTTTGTTTCCAAAAGTATTTATTTTCACTTTTTATAAGAAAAAAGTAACTGTTAGTTTTAGGCAATGTGTGTTTTAATTTCAGTTGTTTAACCTTGATGTTCAATAAATAATCACAGATAGTAGATAGTGTGTGTTTCCTTCAATTATTTTCAAATCGAGTAATGCACCCTTCATTCAAAAATCTCTGACTTGTAATATGTGAGCATATTTACTGTACAAAACTTATCAGTGAACAATGAAGGCAAAAAAAAGAAATAAATGAATAAAAATAAATAAAAAAATATTTTATATCCAAATATCGTTCACTAATCATAATTAAGTTAATATGTTCAATTAATCGAGATTTTGATTTTATGCCAAATCGCCCAGCCCTAATTATCACCACTTTTTTTGTATCTGTCCAATATACCCAAATCGTGATCGATTATGTAGTGGAAAAACTTCTCTCTTTTACCCGTTTCGGTGTGTGCGCATGAACTGTCAACACTACCACAAGGACGCGCCTTTTTGGGATTTAAAAAATTCGTCCAACTGGGCTTTCTAAATCTCCTAAAACGTCCAGGACTCAACTTTTGCTTTCGCTTTATAAAGCTCCTATGCAGTTTTGCATTATCTTTTTATTTAGGCCTACATTTGATTAGCTTTGCAGCCGACTGCGCACAATAATTTTTCTTAATCTAAACAACTTTACTATATACTCAAAGAGGATGAAATGTCTGGTCTAAACTGGCGGCAAAATATATGTACACCATTAGTAAGGGTTAAGGCCAGACGGAATCTGCAGACATTTTTTGCTGTTTCTGCACAGAATATTGTGAAAAATCTGCGGATTTATGCAGAATGATTTTGGGAGAATCATAACTGAAAAACTGAACATGCTAAATGAATAAAAAAATACTATTTTTGACTTTTATTTAATGTTTACAATGCAAATACTATTAGATCTATTTATTTGGTATACAAAGCAAGTCTCTCATATAATATCTCTACCATATATCTACTAAAAGACAGAAATTATTACTTTAAAATCTGTATTGTGAGTAAATCATATAAATGTTTTCATATTATATATATATTTTTTAAAGATTTATTTTTGGCCTTTTTTTTAGACAGGACAGTAATGAGACAGGAAGCGAAGTTGGAGAGAAAGAGAGAGGGAGGGGGGTAGGGTAGGGAAATGTCCTCGAGCCAGGATTCAAACTCAGGATGCCCTGACGTGCTACTGCACCATATGTCGGCGCACTAACTGAAATACTGAAATTTATAAAAAAAAAAAAAAAACTGAATAAATATAAAATTTACACACAACTAAATACATAGACTCATTCATGGGCTGAGAATCTGCGGATTTCTGCGCGTGCAGATTCCATGCGTACCTAGTAAAGGGTAATCGATGCATTTGCCTTATTTTAATAATCTACATGTTTTAATCTTGTCATTATGATCATTTTTAGAGATATTGTCTGTTTTTATTCCATTTTTGTCATTTATTTCACATTTGCTGATTATTTTATTAATTTGATTTTATTAATTTGATGTCAATATATTACATAGGCTATTTTATATACATCTCTAAACTGCTTTGACATTCAAATTTGCTTTGAACTTGAAAGAGAGAGAGAAGCACATTTGACCTGTCAATGGGTGCACATGGCTCCTGAATAGTATAAAGGTAAGAGAAATAGTAGATTTATTTTTATTTAAACAGTCTATTTTTTACTTTAACCCATTGAAAAGAAGCAGTGCATAACAGTGTCATAATAAATAAAGGTACAGTTGAAAATCAAATTATGTTTTGTTGTCACATATAGTTAACTATTTATGTGATGTGGGTAAATGGTGTTTCAATCCGTCTACCACCGTAAGTATATTTCAAACCTGTGGGAAGTACTGTAACATTTACATAAAAATGTTAGTTATTTTTAAAAATATTAACTGTTTTTAACATGTTTAAAGACCTTTATTAAAATGAGTTGAATTCAATACTGGTAATAATCAAATGTAGTGTCGGAAACATTGATCAAATGTGCATTATTTGCGCATTGCATTATAGTGTTAAGGCTGATTTATCTTCTGCATCGAGTGATCGCCATGACCCACAGCGCCTGCCCTGCATGTAGTCATGCATTTATACTTCTGCTGTTAACACGAAACGCTATCTGGCAGTTTTAATGTTTTTATGTTCCTCTGTGTCAAGTAGCTCAAAACTGCTCATTCAGAGTTGGGAACTGGTCGATGTGCAACAACTTTAATCATAAGGTAAACACAAAACAAAAGTTTCCACCTGGAGCTCCTTCACAGGACTTGACACTTGTAAATACTCGCTCCATAGGGCTCGTAGCTCCCAGCACCGTCCGCAATCATCGCAGCTACCAAGCTGATCAATTACAGAGCTTGCGATACATGTCATTGCGATGTGTAGTTACATTTTTTGGGAGGTGTGCATCAGCCACGGCGAGGGCTATGCGACCGCATGAATGCTGCGCCAAACCATAAGCGTGTGCTTAACTCTGAAGTATAAATCCTTCTTTATTGTACAAGATTTAAAATTTAGGATTTTTATTTTAAGAATTTCTCGTTCAGTTTTGGTTAATTAAGGACAACTATTGAAATAAAACCATAAACAAACTTTATTTCAAAATTTTATTCAAGCACTTTCATGTACCTAGAGTATGTACCGAAGTACTTTCCAGGCCCTGGATCTACATGCCTGAAATCAAAGTACTTTCAAGAAGCGTGGGAACCCAGGCAGAACACTAAAATGTATGACATAAACAAAGAAAAACACTCACGTTGCTCCCGAGTTCATAATGCAGTGTGTGACATCGCATTTACAGTTTCGGCCATCATCGTGGTTCATCCCAAGATTGTGACCCAGCTCATGAGCCACAATGGAGGCAAAGGACATCACGTTATTATTGGTGAACTGAGAGGAAAACACACACACACACACACATACATACACATTCATACACATACACAAAGACACACACATAGATTCAGATAATGCTGAAAGTCTGTAGCATATGAGGAGTGGATCAGAGGCATCATACCGCATTAATTCCGCCACCGTGACTTCTGGAACAAGCTGTGCCAACAAACGCCATGCCTGCTGTTCCACCGAACCCTTTCTTTCTGTGAAAGGAGAGAAAATTAATCAGAGCGCATCATTACTGACAGAACTATAAATTAAATAAACAGAAATCATCAATAAATAGATAATCTAAAGTGGATACTTGATTTTTTTGAAGATGCTTTATGATAAAAAAAATACCGAAAAAAAAAGTTATTTACAGACATTAAGGTCTAGTGGTTATTGATGATAGAGCTCTGATTTCTGGATATCATCCACAAATGATGATTCATATCCTGAAGAGAGTGTCTGGTAATTAGTACTGGGTTTTTGAATAACTTGGAAAGATAGGTATGAACAAGTCCTTATATAAAGCTAATATAAAGTAATGTGAGTAATGTTAGTCCCCTGTTGTAGGGCTGCACAATTAATCATTAAAAAATTGTGATCTCAATTCAACCCCCCACCACCACAAATTCTTAATAAAGCATTTCGCTGAATTTTTTTGTGCAATTTGACATGCTTTTTTACAGCACATTGTGATTGGCAGTGGACCATTGTCAATTAATCTCATAGAGTACAGAATGCGTTCAACTTGCTAAATTAACTTAAATATTTTATCGCTAGCAGTGTTTCAACAAGAATGCAAAAAGGGTTGTAACTGTCCACAGCAAGACATGGTTTCCAGCTACATTCATTCTTCCATGGCGGGGTGCCACACCAAAATTCCTCCCAACATGGCTACATTACAGCTTCTCATTCAAAACATTCAGTCGTTGTTTTTTTAAATAGCAGGTTATAAATCGCACCAAAACGTATTAAAAGGTAAGTGAATTATAACAGCGTCAACTTTTCTATAATCGTAGTAGTGCTGTGCGCTATTTGTTTAACCTATTAAGGTGAAATACTGACTGACTGACAGGTGCATGATGCGTGAGGATAGCAAACGCGACGTAGCTTATGATGAACACAGTTTCCTTAATTATATTTTATAGATAAAAGTCTATGGCTCGGCATGCAGTGACTTTATTCTGAAGTTTATAGCTATTTCACTTTACTTCAGAACGCATTAATGCCACTCTGTAGGTCTATTGGAGACATTCATAAATGTTCCTAGCAGATCTAATAAGTGTTGGAGATATAATTGTTACATAAACGCAGCAAATCGCACTTCAGCATTGTTCATTTGTGAGCGCACAAGACAATCGTATATTTGTATATTCGTATACAAGCGTATATTTGAGGACGTGCAATAATTTGTGTACGAACAAAGGAAATCAGCACTCAAGCAAAAGTATTTGCATGCTCGTATTACATAAGTATAATGCAATCTTGACTTGTAATACTGCGCTCAGGACATTTGTCATTGAAATAACTCCACAGGTAGTTGGAAGATTTGTGTAAAAGGCCTGCCGCCACAGCTAGAAAAAAATCCTAGAGGAAACACTGCAAAACCATCGTAAAGGGGGTCACACACCAGAATGCACCTGTGCCACGATGTGCCATGCATTTTAGAATTGTAAACATAGGTTTATATCAGGGTACGCACACCGGCGGCTGTCTGGGGTGCTGAGCTACGACTCAGGACACCGTTTAATTTTCTGCCGCGCCACAGAGCGCCATCTGAATAATTTTATTTTAAATAGCATGCGAATGTGTGCGTCTGATGTGTGTTACTTCCAACTCTCATGTGCGCAGCTCATTCAGTGTGCGACCCCCTTAAGGATGGAGTCTACTTTAGTTTTGTGGATCAGTGAGTGCAGGAAAAAGAACATTACGCTGGACGCCAACATTACCTGCAAAAAAGCTTTATGAATTTTTTGCTGACAGTGATGAATGCTAGCATCTCAACAGGTTTTGATCTTTGGTTTCATTCTATAATACAGGACTTATTTTTATACACATAAAGTTTGAACTTTTAGAGTGTTTAAATGAGAGAAAAGTGTGAAAATGTTAAAGCATGGAATACTTTTGTAGGAAAGTGCGTCTGCATAAAAGTATAATAAACAAAATACAAGTATAAATGAATACAATAAAACAAAGACACAAATGTAACAAACAGTGCTTTATGGTTTTCTGGGGAGTCTAAAAGTATTCAGACAATTTTAAACAAAGAATCTTTCTTAAAGCTACAAACTTTATCATTTTTGTTGCCTAAATGGCTTAAATTCAATTGAAATCTTACAGTCACAGGCCTTAAAATATTTCACTCTTTTAAGAGGTCGCACACCGACCGCTTGACGACCTGCCGCATTGCGCTTCCGCAGCGCCATGCATTTTAGAATTCTAAACATAGATTTCTATCAGGGGAAGCACACCGGTGCCGCAAGTTGGCGGTTGTCCGCAGTCACCAGCTACAACTCAGGACACTATTCATATTTCTGCCATACCACAGAGTGCCATCTGAATAGTTTCACTTTAAATAACATTCGAATGTTCGCATCTAGTGTGCAATACTTCCAACTGGCATGACTGTGTTGTGTCGCGGCGTGTCCGGAGTGCGACTAGCTTTAGAGTTAAATTATGCAACGATTCCACAAATCACGTGTTCTGCTTAATTATAATCCACCTCGACATTCCAGATACTGCCAAGTGTCTTTTGCAGATTCGCACATTGCGATATTGCGAAGCCCTACTTTTAACATTTGCTTTAAACTTTTTGCAACAGAGAAAAGCTCTTACAGGATGAGCTGTGCACTGTCATGGCGTCGACGATGGACAAGCTCTTTTTCTCTCCATTGAGTAAAGCGGCCCAATACCTCTCCAGCGCTGCCATCAATATTGATCAAGTTCTGCACGTTCCAGACCTCCAGCCCCACCAAAACAATTCGAATATTCAGAGGTATATACATCTAATGGCAAGCAGAAAGAAAATCAAACAAGACAAGTACTCCTCTTAATAATGACTGTTTAGTGATGTATAAATAATGACTACACTCTAAAAAGATGATGAGCCAAATTTTAACAAACCCAACAATTTGGTTATTAAAATTTAAATGAAACAGATTTTTTTTTTAAATGTGTTTGTCCATATTTGACCCAACACTGGGTTAACAGAGTGTTTTAAACAGCTTGCATTTAACAAGCTATATACAGCTGAAGTCAAAATTATTCGCCCTCCTGTGAATTGTTTTCCCCAAATTATGCTTAATAGAGCAAGGTTTGATTGTCTACAGCACAAACCACTGTTATAGAATGACTTGCCTAATTACTCTAACCTACTCTTGCCTAATTAACCAGCCTTTAAATGTCACTTTAAACTGAACACTAGTGTCTTTGTCAGGATTTTGCCACTTCTGTCTTGTCAATTCTTGTTTTGGGTCCAGACACTAGACCTGTCTTGTCTTATATGTTGTGCTCGACTCAAGTTTTCTTGGGTCGGGTATTCTTATTCTGTTCATGTCTGTCTTTGTCTTTTGTATGAGCACCGTCTTGGCCGCATTCGGGCCGTGCGTGCTCCCGCTTGACGTGGGGCACACAAGGTCCGGGCGTGCTCGGGATGAGAGCTCTCATCCTGGTTTTTGTCTTTGTTCTGTCTGTAGCATGCCGTTTCATTCTCAGTATCTAGTTAGTTTCGATTTGCGTTAAGATGAAACATGCACGTTGTGGCCACATGCTTTAGTGTCATGTCTCATGTGAACACACGGTTAATGAGTTCTCTCTTTGGCTGCGTGTTCTAGTCTCAATTTGTGTGAGCACATGGCTTGTGTTGTTTTTTTTGTGTTAAGTGCTCTCCTGTCTATTGTCTAGTCCCACCCTCCTTGTTAACCCATTATAAGTTTATTCAGTTGACCTGTTGTTCATTATTTCTTCTCTATTTTCTCCTCACATCTGCTGTCCTGTGCCAGTTTGTTGTCGTTTATCGGCATGTCCTGTCTTGTTCAGCCCTGCTTTTCCCCTTCAGGCTTGTTTTTGTTGCTTTTTATTTTATTTTAAAATTAATAAACCCATGTTTTTGTCCCTGCAATTGAGTCCTCGTCCTTCCCTAACCCAAACCCTGACAGTCTTGAAAAATATCTAGTAAAATATTATGCACTGTCATCAAGGCAAAAATAAAAGAAATCAGTTATTAGAAATGAGTTACTAAAACTATCATGTTTAGAAATGTCTTACGATCCGTTAAACAGTAATTGGGGAGGAAATGTACAGGAGGGCTAATAATTCAACTGTCTATTCACTTGAGTAGTGTTGAATAAAAGGTATTCTTTGCATTCATACTGTATTAAAACAAGCAGGAAAACTTACACTATCAACATAGTTAGCAATCTGCACCACCTCCTCACGAACTGCTGTATGATTTCTGTTTTTGTAGTTATACTGTAAAAAAAAAGAAAAAAAAAGGACGTAGGATGATTTTTCAATAATGAAACTTTTCTACGACTGCCACATTTATTCTTTAACTGAGAGAGGGGCAATCAAACATTTTCATTCACTTGGCCACTTCCATTCAACAGCCTCACACAAACTGAACACAGTTTAAGAGCTACGTGCTGAGTGTGACATAACCATCAAACAATGAGGAAAGGAAAAATTTTACATGACTTACTCTCTCATTATCCACCACCATCAGCAGCTCCACGTAGTGTGTCTGGTGTAGCACTGCCCTCTTTTGCTGTTAGAACAAACAGACAAAAAAAATCTAGTGTTATTTTTAGCATTTTCAAGCATCACATAATATAATAATATAATATATATTTATATATATAATATATAATATAATATATAATAATAAGCAAACAAAATAAAACAAAACAACAAAAAAATAAATAAAAACAAAACATAAAGAATAATTGTAGTGAGTGGGGTTGCCCGAGAGAGCAGAATGAAGCCGATGGCATTAGTGTTAACGACTGTCGCCTGTATGCGCCACCTGTCTCGAGTCTCACAGAGGAGATCTGGAAACGTAAAAGGTGGAGAGACCAGAGTGGAAGACGAGAAAGGACCAGGCCTGGACACTTTGTTTGTTTGGCACATGTGGAGCTGCGCATTGATGGATTTGCTCATCAGGGACTTTCAGCAGTAAAATTTAAACCACACTGTACAAAACTAAACTGAACTTCAACTCTGAAAATTGGACTAGCACGGTTTAATTTACTAGAACTTCTTTGTTAAGCTGCTTTGACACAATCTACATTGTAAAAGCGCTATGAAAAATAAAGAAGAAATAAAAAGAATTTGTTTTTATTATTAAAATTATTAAAAAGTTTGCCGGTTCTCTGCCTCTTTCTTCCTGATTGCCAGGGAGCCATCAACATTATTACAATAATAATAATAATAATAATAATAATAATAATAAGAGCATACGTAATGATCCACAATTGGTTGTAGTGCATTAGGGTTATGATTAATACAGAATTTATTTTATTTTATTTTAAGATTTATTTTTGGCCTTTTTGCCTTTATTAGAGAGGACAGTATTGAGACAGGAAGCGAAGTTTGAGAGAGAGAGAGAGGGGAGTAGGGTAGGGAAATGTCCTTGAGCCGGGATTCGAACTCGGGACACCCTGATGTGCTACTTCACCATATGTTGGTGCGCTACAGATTTAAACCATTTTATAATCCGTGTGGCTCAACCTCGCAAGAAAATCCATTCCTAATATGTGTCACATACACAAAGAACTCTGTGTGAAAAACACAACGCATGATATTAAGAAGACCTAGGCTTATTTCATAAATATGGTGCTGGAGACTGGAAAAGTGTAGTGTTGTTTTCGGTTGCCCAACTGTTGCTACAATCGACATATAATAGACATTGAACAGTTTAGTTTCCTATCAGTCCTTATTTATCTGAAAAATTCAATTTAGCAGATACTAGGGCTAGTCGATTATGGGAAAAAATCATCATCACGATTATTTTGGTCATAATTGTAATCACGATTATTGAAACGATTACAGTTGAAGTAAAAAAAAAAAATTTTTTTTAAATAAACATTTTCCAAATGATGTTTAACAGAGCAAGGAATTTTTCACAGTATTTCCTATAATATTTTTTATTCTGGAGAAAGTCTTATTTATCTTTATTTTGGCTAGAATAAAAGCAGGTTTACATATTTTGAAGCGTATTTTAAGGTCAATATTATCAGCCCCCCTAAGCAATATATATTTTTGATTGTCTGCAGAAGAAACTACTGTAATACAATCACTTGCCTAATCACACTTTAATCTAAATACTAGTATCTTGAAAATGATGTAGTAAAATATTATGTATACTGTCATTATAGCAAAGATAAAAGAAATCAGTTATTAGAAAGGAGTTATTAAATCCATTATGTTTAGAAATGGCTTAAAAAATATTTTTTCAATTAAACAGAAATTGGGGGGAAAAGGGTCGCTAATAATTCAGGAGGGCCAATATTTCTGACTTCAACTGTATAAAGTTATTTTTCTCCCTATAAATAAGGAAAGGGAAATAAATACAATAGAATAAAAATATGAAACAAACTGTGCTTTAAGCATCTTCACTGTAAGAAAAAAAACTTTATTTAAAGCTACAAAAGACCTTCAGTCAAGAGCAGTGAGTGATTTTTCTCCTTTTGTTGCTTGATTAATGATACAAACAGTCGGCAGCAGGAATACTGCGCGCTGTAGCAGTGCGGTTCTGTTTAATGGTTTCTCTTTCACATGTATTTTGATTCTCAACTCGTTTGTTTATTACACAAATGACGGTTAATATAAATAATTACTAAACACAGTGTTTTGACACCTATTTGACCATTAAAGCGCTCACATTAAGGTGACTTTTGATGTGTTCAAATGTACATCATTGAACGATGTGCATCCCGTGCTGCAAAAGTTACATTACAGTACAAGCTTTGAGTAATTTTCACGTGAAACTGAGCTTTGCAGAGCAGCAAATGTGTACAACTGGAAAGGGGGCGGTATATGATGCAATAATCGATTAGGCATGGGACGATAACCGTTTTCAAGGTATACTGAGGTTTGGAAAAGTCAAGTATTTAAAACTGCCAACATTTTCTGTAATACCGCTCCTAAGGTTTTTTTTTTTTTACGTTATTTTTGTTGTTTCTTAGGACAACAGTATCTTTAGCAGAAAAAAATATCCAAAGGTGCCATTTTAAATTGTAAAGAAATGAAAAGAGCAGTAGTCAATGATTCATTTTCATTATTTAGCCTGACATGTTTACTGCCCCAAAATATTATTAATCTTTCGAAAAGAAAATATATTGTTTTCAAAGAAGTAAAGTTTTTTGTTTTTTACCTAGACATTTAAAAAGAATATATTTTAGAGCATTAATTACCGTGAAACCATGATATTTTTATACAAGGTTATCATACCGTCAGAATCTTATACCAGCCCATGCCTAATCTCGATTAATGTTTTTTCATATTCGTTAGAAGAATTTTAGATTAATTGCACAGCCCTAGCAGATACTGCCCATTTGCTGTAAAATGATATTAAGTAAACTAAATAAGACAGCATTAAGATCCTGAGCTAGTTTATTACACTCAATCCTACAATTAGACGACCTAATTTATGGTTTGTATGGGTATGTGGATGCGTGAATAAAGTCATAAGTGTTTTAACTAATTATTTTATTTACGTAATAAGAGTACCAAGGTTAAAATGGTTAAAATGAGTACCAAGGGTAAAGGAAACTAAACTTCACAGTCTATTATAATGAATGGCGATCATAGCGACAACCAAGCACCATATCTGTGAAATAGCCCTATTATTATTATTACTGTTTCTATTTTATTACAAAAAGATACTTTGCTTTAAAAAGTATTTAAAAGCTTTTCCAAAAAATAACAAAAAGAAGAATGGTGATGCTAGATTATGTTGCAAAGGAAATTTAGTAACAGAGGTCAGAAAAAAGCCAAATCATTTGACGTCAGAGAACTGAAAACTGTATAGAAGTCTGATAAAAATGAAGGAGAATGGAGATACAGTTGAAGTCAAAATGATTAGCCCTTATGTGCATTTTTCTAATGTTTCCCAAATGATGTTTATCAAAGCAAGGAATTTGTCACAGCATTTCCTATAATATTTTTTCTTCAGGAGAAATTCTAATTTGTTTTATTTCGGCTAGAATAAAAGCAGTTTTACATTTTTAAAAAACATTTTAAGGTCAATATTATTAGCATAACTATCGTTTCACAATGATTTGCCTAATTATCCTACCTTGCCTAGTTAACCTAATTAACCTAGTTAAGCCTTCAAACATCACTTTAAGCTGAATACTAGTATCTTGAAAAATATCTAGTAGAATATTATGTCGTGTCATCATGGCAAAGATAAAATCAGTTATTAGAAATTAGTTATTAAAACTATTATGTTTAGAAATGTGTTGAAAAAATCTTCTTTCCATTAAACAGAAATTAGGGGGGATAATATACCATGGGGGGCTAATAATTCAAACTTCAACTGTATGTACATTTTAAGACTGACATGATTACAGCTGATTACATTCATGTACAGAACAGAAGGTGTTATTTATCCTCTTATCAGCTTATCATGTGCATTTATTATACTCGCAAGCTTTCATAAGCCAAGTGTGAACTACAAACCAGAACAGTCTTTATGTTAGAGAGTTTATAACAAACATAGGACAAAAATGTAAAAATTAATGCAGTAATTCTCATTTTCCAGTTCAGTAGTTATGGACTATCTGAACATACATATTGTAATATACACAATATACGCAGCTGAATGCACAGCTCTAGGACTAGGTTCTCTTATTACTCAGTGGTTTATTTTGCAATGGAATATATTTTTATTTTGACAGAATGAGCAGAGATGCCTCGTACTGGTGTGAACAGTGACGATAGTTGCTTGCAGTTACACGAGAGTAGACAGTGAACAAGAATAAACTATGTTCACAGTCTTAACAATGCCTTTTGTTTATACAGAATAACCTTTTGGCTGATTTTTACAATGTTACGTAACCAGGACCAACGGGAGCTGCTATTTACACATATCTTTATCACATAAAGAATCTGAATAGCGTTGAAGCCTATCCCAGTTTGTAGGAGCAGACACAAAAAGTATCATGGAGAAAGAAGGGGTTCATAGTTGTATAACTATGATATAGTTACTTAAATAGGTATAGATTAGATTAGATATAATAGATTTTCTTAAATAGAAAATCATAATAATAATTTCATAATAATCAAATAATATCTTTATAATAAACAAACTTAAATAATTCAGAAATGAAAAAGGACTTTTATTATTTTATTTGGACCTTGTTAAACATAGCAGAGTTGCACAATATTGGATTTGTGATGATATTTTCCAACCCCTTCGGCTAAGCGGATACTGATATCTTTTTTTGTGAATTGTTCATTTACAGAGTCGGGTTTAAGGTTTTTATTCCTCATAAGTGTCAGCTTTCTACAATAAATTGAAATCAGACGTGATTTTATGAGAGTATTTGATGCTTTCTTCCTACATAGAATACATTTTTAAATTAATTTTTATTGGTGTAGCAACAGGCCCTGAAAAAATTGCCATGAAGCAGGCACTAGGAACAAGCAGGAGGCTTGGGAGTGATATTGTAAAGAAAAGGACTGAAAGAGCAGATATTGTAACAAGCTCTGTATCATGCAATGATAATTTGACCAACATATCAACCAAGACTAAGCATTTTATGAAATACTTTATTTACTTTTATTTTCGTAGTCTGAGGTTTACAGCATCCCAATATCAATCAGTCGTGTTACTGGCCATTAGTTAGAGTGCTACATAAGTGACTGTTTTACTTGCTGAAGGATACTGTACACTGTACTCACATTCGCAGTTTATATTTAATATCACAGTTAAATAACAAAACTAAAAAATCTATTACAGTTGGCAGTTTATTCAGCAAAAACAATATACACCACCCATTCCTACTGGTGCGAATTCCATTTTTTGCAACTTGAGCAAACATGTTTGTGGCAGCGTTCAACATGAAGGACTTTAAAGCAACATATATACACTGTAAAAAAAAATCTGTAATATACGGATTACTTCCGGCAGCTGGGGTGCCGAAAAAAAGTAAAATAACATAATATGACACATATATTTTATCTATGAAGCAGACTAATCTCTAATAAATGTAGATCAGAGTCATGGTTGTGTAATTGCTGTGATTTGGAGTGACTCACCCTTAAATGGATGCCAGCTTGACCAAACGTGATGTTATGGGTATGGCTGATTATAGGTTGCCTTGGTGAAGATTGGTTGTCATGGTTATAAGGGTGAGGGGTTCCACAGTTGAGAGGTTGTGTCTGTACGTCCTCCAAACGATAAACCAAGTGTTCATCACTGGAGGAACCTTCCAGCGGTTCGATTCCAAAACTGGTGCCCTCAGTGTGGATAACGCCCCTACAGCACAAAGATACCACACACTTAAATATAGAAACATGTACAAGATGTCGACATTTAAAGCTTTGGAAACCTACTACAAAATATTACATCTCAGGAATGACTAAAGATATATGCATAACAATGGAAATTGATCACATATGCTTATTTATCAGAATATATTTACATGGACACCAATAATCCGATTTTAATATGATTAGGACAATACTCTGACTAAAGAGCCCCTATTATGGGTTTTTGAAAATGAGCTTCCATGCAGTGTGTAACACAGCTCTAAGTGAATGAAAACATCCAGCTGAGGTTTAAATCTAAAAGTGTACCTTGTTTAAAACTATTGATTCTTTAGCAAAATATTTGACTCAGAGTCGAATAAACAAATTGAGTTGGGTTTGGATCTTTTGATTGATCGTATCGATGTGGTACATCGCCAAAATATGGATTTACAGTTCCAGTAAAATGTGAACACGCTTTCACTTCAGACACTAGCGGAGACGCGGGGGAATCATGGGACTGATCATGACGTGAAGATGACGTTCACTGACCGATGGAGATTCGGCTATGGGGAATAAAGGGTTCAAGTTCATTTTCACAACAACACCACAGTATAGCTAACCTAGTGCTGTATTTGTTCCTGTCATTTTTCTGATTTTTGATACAATAACCTGCGCTGCAACATGGGATTCGTCGGCCGTTTGCTATTGAAGGAGCAGCAGAGATTATGTAACTTTGTCAGACTTTGACAGGGACTTTGTCGGTAACTTTTACAGTTCAAATAGACCGGTTTCTTCTTCCTCCGGATCATAACATGTAAGTGTCATTAAAATTGTTGCCTTGTTTTGTGTAGTTAGCAAAATATGCGTTTAATTGTGTGTTTATAAGTTGTAATCAGGGCCAGAGAAAGCTGAACTGGCGCTCTAGGCGATAGGCGATCACGCCGCCCTCAACCCGAAAGTGAAAAAGAAAGTGACCAGTTCGCGGATGAATGTGAGGACCAGGAGGGAGGGGGTGGGTGTCGCAGATGAAAGTGAGGACCGGGGGACTCGCGGACGCTGCCCTCGCTATTCTGCCTCTATGGACGCGCCGGCCCTGATTGTAATCACCCCGCGCGGCTTGTAATCATGTATCTATTATAGATCAGTGCTTGTACTGTCTCTCTCAGGTTAAATCTGTTTGGGGCTGTTCACATATCACGTCCAAAACCATGTTGAAAACGTGACGTGCTTCTTCCTTTACCGATTTAAATGCGTTTCTGAACTGGCGATCCTCTGCTTTGCTATGGACACCATCAGCTGTTCCTCACACGCGGTCAATTTTGAAAATAGTTTTTGCCACTGTATGGATTAATACTAAATGTGTGTCGTTGTTATTACTTGGGGTTAGGTTTAAGAGTAGAGTAATATGCTGGTCTTTAACTGCATTGCTTTATTGCATTCCTGCATTGGGCTCTTACACACTCTCTGGCTGCTATTTCATAGCCGTGGTGGGCTTTTCTCTCTGTCTCGTGCTAAATGCAGTCGACCAATCGCAACAGACTGGGTCATCGGACCAATCAGTGCAGATTAGCTTCACGCTAAGGATGGGCTTGGGAACAAATGAATCGCTGAAAGATTCATATGGGAGTCGTTAGGATAATTAGGTAAAAATAAACTCATATTATAAGACAATGAAAATGTTTTTTGACCTTGCAAGCATTTCAGCATGTTGGAGACCCCTAAAACCAAAATATGACCTTTTTAATGCAAAATAGGGGCTCTTTAAGAGTCTACCATGTAAACAGAGATTTTTGATTACCTTAATCCGAATAAAGTTATAATTTATAAGTTATAAAGTTATAAAGACATGGAGTAATCCTATTTTAGTCACATTATTGAAGTGTAGTCCAGACATGTAAACACCGCAATCAAACTATTACCATCGTGTAGGATTTTCGCCGAATTTTGCGACAGGATATTTCATACATACACTGCTGTTTGACACTATTCTCTGCACCTACCGAGTCAGTTTCTTTCCCCCATTCGTGAAGTATCAAATTCCAATAAAGTAACACTCTTCCAGCAGTCATTAATTCGTACTTGCATTCAATACCTCAGTTTGTCACGGGGGCATAAATGAAATGTTTCTGAATGAAAGTGCCCAACTGCAGTTAAAATGGACAAATGAAAAATGAAACACCCGAAGTTACATGAAAGTCATGCAATGCCATAACAAGTAAATCAGGATCATGAAAGGAACATTCAAAAAGCAACTCATGTAAACATCTCAATCATATCATTGTCTTATTCAGATTAAGCCAAATAATAAAATTACTGATGTCCTTGTAAACATAGTCAATGTCAAGAATGAAAACTAGTAATCGATTTTTTTGTAGTTAGAATTTGATGTAGAAAATAAGATATTTGTCTATTTTCATATAACAAATGATAGAAAACAAGCATCCTAAAAATAATAATAAATAATATTCTTTATATAAATATTTGATATTGGCCACACAATTTAAGTAATTTTTTTTTGTTTTATCAGTTTAAGTGTTTAGCAGTTTAATAGTCAACTAAGTAATATTTAATAGGTTAATAGCCTACTTTATAACTCCTTGTAAGTCTCTGTGTCGATGACAAGTAATTCTAATCTAATGAAGCACTTCATGTCGTCACGTTGCCACAAAATTAGTGTAATTGTGGTCTGTGAAAAAAACACTTCACGTAAATCTATTGTATTTTCTTCTGCAACTATAGTAATGATAATATTTATAATGATTTGTGGAATTTGATGGTTGTCTCTCGTATTGTCCCACAACAACATTCAAATAGTGTAGATTAGTGCGGGGGTTCCCAAACTTTTTAGCCCGCGACCACTAAACTAACAATGCCAGTGACTCACAACCCCAAATTTCTAAGAGGGGGTTATAAATATACAAACGTTGTACACACAACAACAGCCCAATATAAACACAAGCATATTGACAACACAGAAAATGCAACAGTCTAACTCCCATATCAATTATATAGTCATTTATTAATTTGTTTATTTAATATTAACCTCAGCTAAAGAGACTGGAGGACACAGTGTTTTCAATCTAGTTTTGGTTTAATTTTGGAGCCACTCAGAGATGATTCTTAAATGTTCAGTCGTGGCCTGTATTTAATTTTTATGTATTTGATTACCATAAAGGTGTCAGAGAGTGTAACCTGGTACTATAAAATCAATCTGCTTCAGCTGACACTACTGCTTTGTTGTTAATCTAACGTAAACACACAATCCAATAAAAAAAACTATTAAAAGCTGAAGGCTTTTCATTTGCATGTTGTTGTATTTTTTACTGTTAAAATTACTATTTTTATAATCTGTGGGTTATGGATAAATATGGTAATTCTAATAGTGTAATCAAATTTATTTGACTTTTGGAAATCACCAAGTGACCCCCTGTCATTGTCCCGTGTCCCCCAAGGTGTCCCAACCCCCACTTTGGAAACCACTTGATTAGTGTACAATGTTTTATATTTATTTTATAGTCATTTGAAAAATTAGATTTTTTAAGAGTAATGCATAAGTTACTTTCCCTGGTAATTAGTTACTTTTATAATTATGTACTGTAATTCAGTTACTAACACAGTTACTATTGTGAGAACTAGTAACTATAAATAATTACACTTTTAAAGTAACGCACCCAGCACTTGTCGTGACATATATCATAAAGAAACAGATTGTTTAAAATAAGAAAAATAAGAAAATTAATTTAGCGAGGAAGGCACTCTGATAAAATAGGTGAGTTTTAAGTGGACTAAATGAGAAATCCAGCATACAGCACCAGAGAGGACTAGAAGAGTGAGTATAAGACATGTCAATTGTTTTGTTTACTAAACATATGCATAGTTGAACTGTTAATAATAAGTTTAATAAACTATCAGAAAAAAACGAATAATATTAATTGCATTTAAAATTTAAAGATGTTACAAAAACGTTAAAAATTTATTTTCATGAATTTAATTTATCCACTGAGATCCGACTAGCTTCTGAAAATGCGACTATTTTTATTATTATGATATTCCTATTTTTTCCATTGCATATGTGGACTTGGATACATCAGTAAAAATAGTTGGATGGATGGATGGATGGATGGATGGTTATGTTATTCTATATTTCATAAGTTGCCACAGCAGAATGGACCGCCAACTACTCCAGCATATGTTTTACGCAGCAGATGTCCTTCCAGCTACAACCCACTACTGGGGAACACCCATACACTCTCACATTCACACACATATTTATACACTACAGTCAATATAGTTTATTCAATTCACCTATAGTGCATGTATTTGGACGGTGGGGGAAACAGGAGCACCTGGAGGAAACCCACGCCAACACGGGGAGAACATGCAAACTGACCCACCCGGGACTCAAACCCAATTGATTATATTATATTATATTATATTATATTATATTATATTATATTATATTATATTATATTATATTATATTATATTATATTATATTATATTATATTATATTATATTATATTATATGTATTTGTTTTAATGTAGTACAACTATCTGATTTTAATAACATAATTTGTACACACACAAAATAATAAAGCAACAGTTTTGCCTTCTATCCATTTAAAGTGATCTCACCTTAACCCAGAGCACAGGCTGAGTGCTGCAGAAGATCCCTCCACATCTTCTATGTAACCACTATAATGACAATGACCCTGATGGGAAAAACAGAAAGAAAAACACATCTCAGTAAAATACATCAAGAATTAAAAAAATTAAAAACATTTCTATGTCTTAAATAACAACCAGCAACATTCTTATCATTCAGAATCTAAATTCAGCTCATGGTGTCTGCTTTTCAGGTAATAAAACCGTAGCTAGAAAGCAGCAGTTTTCCACTAGAGGTGAACTAGACTAGTTACAGACTAACACATTGATTTACACACTTATACACACTTCAATTCTGTCTGCTTTAGCATTCATTTATTGCTAATTGTTATACTTTTCTGAATGCATTAGCGAGCACACATATAACAATGAGTCATGTGTTTCATTAATGCTGTGTGTTCATGGTGAAACGTGAATGTGGCCAGAAAAAAAAAAGCCCTTTTCAGAGCTGATGAATTACACTGTGACACGGATCAACTCTGGCAAATCACTTCAGAAATACAAAAGCAAAAAGCATTGATTCCCAAATAAGAGGTACTTTGGCCTAAAAGCCTAATACATATCTGTAAATGATGATGTATTTTCCCAATTCCAAATGTCCATTTATTCATTAAATCTCCTGAAAACTCCTAATGCACTGCCTTTGGTTGCCAGTTTCCAGTCGCTCGTTGGTCTACAATACAGCAACTAGAACCCAAGAAAGATATGATCAGATTGGCCCTGTTCTGTCTCTGTTGTAGTATTGTCACAATACTGGAATTTCCAACTTTGATCCGATACCTTAAAAAAAAACGATATTAAATACAATATTTGATACCTTGGGAAACATTAATAGTTCTGCAAAATTAAAGGTATGCATTTAAACTAAAAATTGAAAAAATAACTAAACCATTTCAGTGTTTCCTCTAGGATTTTTTCAAGCTGTGGTGGCAGAGTCTGTTGGGCCTTTTACAAAGATCTACCAACTACCTGTGGCGTTATTTTAATAACAAATGTTGTGAGCGCAGTATTAGAAGTCAACAGCGCATTCATGTAATAAGAGCATACGAATCTCTTTGATTGCGCGGCAATTTCCTCTGTTCGTGCACAAAACTTTTTGCACGCCCTCAAATATACGCTGCTCAAGTGCAGATTATGTTGTGCGCTTTCAAATAAACACTACTGAAGTGCGATTTAGTGTATTTATGTAACAAGTATGTCTCCAACACTCATTAGATTTGCTAGGAATATTTATGAATTTCTCCAAGCGGCATTAATGCGTCCTGAAGTAAAGTGAAACGGAAACCGTGTTCATCTTAACTGAAAGCTTTGCCGTGTTTGTTAGCGTCACGCATCACCGATATTAGAAAAAAAAAAACCAACGACTGAATGTTTTGAATGAGAAGTAATGTAGCAGTGACGGGATGAATTTTGGTGTGGCGCCCCGCCATGGGAGAATGAACGTAGCGGAAACCATGCATTTAATGCTTATAACATGTACGTCAGTAGTCCAAAAAAATAATAAAAGTCTAAAAGGCTTAATAATAAATTACAAAAATAATACATTACAAAAAATAAAAAATAAATCAATTAATTTAATAAAAAAAATGACAAAATTAAATCTGATTAAAACAAAAGTGTTAAAATCCTATTATCATTATTAATTATAATTAAATAGTTACTGTCTATTGTTAATTATATCCCTGCTGGTAAGAAGAGAGAATGTGAGAGAGCAAAGCCAGTATCGATACTAACCAAAACAAGATTGAATCATTCGAAAAATCTCAGTATTGATATTTATCGATAATATTGGTTATTAACACCCTGGAAAGGTGAACTCTTAAAATACTTAAACAATCACTACAAATACATCACTGTACTTCATGTCCAGTGAAAAAAAAATGAATTGGCTAGGAGTGGCCTCTGTTTCTGATACTCCGACGGATAGGAAAAAAGTACTGTTTGGGAAACAAATTCCATCAATCTGTTGTCTAAATTCCAATAATCT